>NC_091628.1:40775241-41076370 GCF_027580195.1 Bos mutus | reverse complement strand
AGTTTGAGCATTCTTTGGCATTGCCTTTCTTTGGGATTGGAATGAAAACTGACCTTTTCCAGTCCTGTTGCCACTGCTGAGTTTTCCAAATAGGCTGGCATATTGAGTACAGTATTTTCGTAGCATCATCTTCCAGGATTTGAAATAGCTCCACTGGAATTCCATCACCTCCACTAGCTTTGTTCATAGTGATGCTTTCTAAGGCCCACTTGACTTAACATTCCAGCATGTATGGCTCTAGTTGAGTGATCACACCATCATGATTATCTTGGTTGTGAATATCTTTTCTGTACACTTCTGTGTATTCTTGCCACTTCTTCTTAATATCTTCTGCTTCTGTTAGGTCCATACCATTTCTGTCCTTTATCGAGCTCATCTTTGCATGAAATATCTCCCCTGGTATTTCTTGAAGAGATCTCTAGTCTTTCTCATTCTGTTTTTTTCCTCTATTTCTTTGCATTGATTGGTGAGGAAGGCTTTCTTACCTCTCCTTGCTATTCTTTGGAACTCTGGATTCAGATGCTTGTATCTTTTCTTTTCTTCTTTGCTTTTCACTTTTTTCTTTTCACAGGTATTTGTAAGGCCTCCTCAGAGAGCCATTTTGCTTTTTTGCATTTCTTTTCCATGGGCATGGTCTTGATCCCTGTCTCCTGTACAATGTCATGAACCTCTGGCCATAGTTCATCAGGCACTCTATCTATCAGATCTAGTCCCTTAAATCTATTTCTCACATCCACTGTATAACCATAAGGAATTTGATTTAGGTCATACCTGAATGGTCTAGTGGTTTCCCCTACTTTCTTCAATTTAAGTCTGAATTTGGTAATAAGGAGTTCATGATCTGAGCCACAGTCCACTCCCGGTCTTGTTTTTGCTGACTTATAGAGCTTCTCCATCTTCGGCTGCAAAGAATATAATCAGTCTGATTTTGGTGTTGACCATCTGGTGATGTCCATGAGTAGAGTCTTCTCTTGTGTTCCTGGAAGAGGGTGTTTGCCATGACCAGTGTGTTCTCTTAGCAAAACTCTATTAGTCTTTGCCCTGCTTCATTCCGTATTCCATGGCCAAATTTGCCTGTTTCCCCAAGTGTTTCTTGACTTCCTACTTTTACATTCCTGTCCTCTATAATGAAAAGGACATCTTTTTTTGGGTGTTAGTTCTAAAAGGTTTTGTGAATCTTCACAGAACCATTCAACGTCAGCTTCTTCATCATTACTGGTTGGGACAAAGACTTGGATTACTGTGATATTGAATGGTTTGCCTTGGAAATGAACAGAGATCATTCTGCCGGTTTTTGAGATAGCATCCAAGTACTGCATTTAGGACTCTTTTGTTGACCATCATGGCTACTCCATTTCTTCTCAGGGATTCCTGCCCACAGTAGTAGATATAATGGTCATCTGAGTTAAATTCACCCATTCCAGTCCATTTTAGTTTGCTGATTCCTAGAATGTCAACATTCACTCTAGCCTTCTCCTGTTTGACTGCTTCCAATGTGCCTTGATTCTTGGACCTAACATTCCAGATTCCTATCCAATATTCCTCTTTACAACGTAGGACCTTGCTTCTATCACCAGTTACATCCACAACTGGGTATTGCTTTTGCTTTGGCTCCATCCCTCCTTCTTTCTGGAGTTATTTCTCCACTGATCTCCAGTAGCATATTGGGCATCTACCAACCTGGGGAGTTCCTCTTTCAGTATTCTATCATTTTGCCTTTCCATACTGTTCATGGGGTTCTCAAGGAAAGAATACTGAAGTGGTTTGCCATTCCCTTCTTTAGTGGACCACATTCTGTCAAACCTCTCCACCATGACCCACCCATCTTGGGTGACCGCACATGGCATGGATTAGTTTCATTGAGTTAGACAAGGCTGTGGTTCGTGTAATTAGATTGACTAGTTTTCTGTGATTATGGTTTGTGTGTTTGCCCTCTGTTGCCTCTCACAATACCTACTGTCTACTTGGGTTTCTCTTACCTTAAACGTGGGGTATCTCTTCAGGGCTGCTCCAGCAAAGTGCAGCCGCTGTTTCTTACCTTGGACAAGGGGTATCTCCTCACAGCCACCCCTCCTGACCTTAAATATGGAGTAGTTCCTCTCGACCCCCCTGTGCCTGCACAGTCACCGCTCCTTGGACATTAGGTGGCTTAGGTTCAGTATATAATTTAAAGTTCAAATCTAGTCTAAGGTTTAAATGGCTGCCATAATCTGTGGGCCCATACAGTAAGTAGTCTTGTACATTGTTCTTGTATATGAAATTCATAATGGAAATAAGATAATAAAAATATGAATTATGTCCTCCAAATAATTTATTCACTATATGGGATAAAGATATAGAAGCAAAATATGTTAATGTATTGATAGGGAAATTCACAGGCATAAAGTAATCTAAAATTACTTAAAAGGACAAAAAGAGAAGAATAGATAGGATCTGGGGAATATTATCATGTAAATGCATGCTGTCTGCTTGTTTAGGAAGAGTAAGCTTTTCCATGACAACTACAAATATATAGGTAAAATGTGCTTTCTGTTAAAATATGAGTTTCAGAGACCTACATGCTCTGTAGTAGTTTCAACAAGATAAAAACAACATTTGTAACATTGCTAAAGTGAATAAATGTGTGTGTGTGCTCAGTCATTACCAACTGTTTGGGACCCCATGGATCTTAGCCCTCCAGGGCCCGCTGTCCGTGAAATTTTCCACGGATAGTAAGAATACTGGACTGGGTTTCATTTCTACTCCAAGGGATCTTCCCAAGCCAGGATAGAACCCACATCTATTGCATCTCCTGCATTGGCAGATGGATTCTTTACCACTGCACCAGCTGGGAATACCAACCTGAATACATAGTAGCTTACAACTCAAAAACTAGAAAAGTGGACAAATATATATTAGATTCAATTCTGACCAAAAACATGGAACAAACTAATGATAGTAAAGTGAAATAAATGCAATAAGTAGGAAATATATATCACACAAATTATAGTAGTAAATTTCTTTTATTTTTTCTAATGACCAATGTTAAACTGATAATATAGTCCTTTTGATTGAGCAAAATAACCTTCTAGAGATTTTTCTAAAGATAACATAAGTCTGGTTTCAACCCAAGAGGCTTTATTTTTTATGTGTCAGAAGAATAAGGTATATTAAAACACTCAAAGCTGATAAAAATTAAAAATGTCTACAAATATATATATATATATAAAATATGGTATGGAAGGCATCCTTCAAGTTATGCATCCATGTTACTAGAGAGGCATTACTTTTTTTTTTTAATTTTATTTTATTTTTAAACTTTACAATATTGTATTGGTTTTGCCAAATATCAAAATGAATCCACCACAGGTATACATGTGTTCCCCATCCTGAACCCTCCTCCCTCCTCCCTTCTCCCTCCCCATACCATCCCTCTAGGTCGTCCCAGTGCAGATTACGAGAGGCATTACTTTTTAAGATCAACTCTTCAAAGACTATATGTAGACCCTATGCTTGATAATAAAATAAAAACAAAGCAAACTCATAAATTCACCTAAAATAAACAGAAGAAACTTTTGAGGCTCTAATTTGTTGTTGTTTAATCACAAAGTCCTATCTGACTCTACGTGACCCCGTGGATGGTAGCCCACCACGTTCCTCTGTTTATGTGATTTCCCAGACTAGAATACTGGAGTGGGTTGCCTTTTTCCTTCTCCAGGAGATTTTCCTGACCCAGGAATCAAACTTGCATCTCCTGTATTGGCAGGCAAATTATTTACCATACATATATTTAGAGATAAATAAGAATTTGTGACCTCTGAAGGGATGATAATGATAGTAAGAATTATTCTATAATCTTCATTTTGGAAGAAGATTTTTGGGATTGTTATGTGTTCAAAGCCAAATTATTCCACTCGAAGAATAAAGTTAATTAGTATTAGTGATACTGATCTAATTTTGAGTTAATTTGAGGATTTTTTAAAAGTATTATACAGAAAATACAATGATTTTTACATTTTCATACACTGATTGATTTGGTTTTGGGTGGACTCCAACAGACAAATAACTTAAGAAACAAGATCAGAAAGCACAATCCTCTTTTTATTATTATAATACAGCAGAACATTCAGTACTTAATAAAGTATGTGGTCACTAGAAAACATGAAATGTTAAGTCAGACCGTCCATTAGTCCAGCTGCCTAGCCTCTGGTGACAATGTCTCAGACATATAATGGCTCAAAACAAGAGAAGTCTGTCTCTTGCTCATGTAACAATAGTGAGAAGGTGAACAGATCCAGGAGGCAGGTCTCAACGGTAATTCAGAGACCCCGGCTAGTAGGTCCTCAGCCATCTTCAACATGTGATATTCAATGCATCCATTCTTCTCCATCGCACAGAACTGGTTTGATGAATCAGATGAGAAATTCATATTAGTGATTGGGAGTGTAAGGCAGATCCCTGGATATCATGAAAAGATAATGGGACCTATAACCTGTGCCCTCAGAAATAAATTATAATATACAATGAAACAGAAAACCATAGAAAAAAAATTAATAAACCCACAGCAAATAGATGACTTCACAGTGTTGAAATGAAAGTAGCAGATTGTTCTGAAGATATTAAAATAAGTGTATTGATAACACTCAGAGTGACTATGAAAAATAGCACCATAAAACAACATTAGAAGATAAGAAAAAGAAAAAATTGAATTGTAGATATGAAAAAAATATTATTAAAATGAAAACAAAAGGATAGGATAATTAGTAGTTTGGGAACAGGGAAATAATTAATGAGTCAAGAGTTAGAATTAGTCATCTAAGACATTATGAGATAAAACCATGAAATGTAAATTGAGTAGTTATAAATTACATTTAATGGAATTTCCAGTAGAAGAGAATGGGATAATTTGGAGAGGAGCAGAAGTCAAATAAAGTTTCAAAATTCTCTGTAATTGGCATAAAACCTACATTAAAATGAAAATATATTCCACTTCTGAGTGTGACAAGCATAGAAACAAACATAAGAGCAAAAAAAAAAAAATTACCTAGACAAATTATAAGATAATATTTCAAATTAATGGAAAATACTTCACAGCTACAAGAATTAACGATTTATAATCTTATATGCAGAGTACGTCAAGAGAAACGCTGGACTGGAAGAAGTACAAGCTGGAATCAAGATGGTAACAATAACCCTGTGTACGAGACAGCAAAAGAGACACTGATGTATAGAACAGTCTTATGGACTCTGTTGGAGAGGGAGAGGGTGGGAAGATTTGGGAGAATGGCATTGAAACATGTATAATATCACATATGAAACGAATTGCCAGTCCAGGTTCGATGCACGATACTGGATGCTTGGGGCTGGTGCACTGGGACGGCCCAGAGGGATGGTATGGGGAGGGAGGAGGGAGGAGGGTTCAGGATGGGGAACACATGTATACCTGTGGTGGATTCATTTTGATATTTGGCAAAACTAATACAATATTGTAAAGTTTAAAAATAAAATTAAAACAAACAAACAAACAAAAACACATCAACAATTAAAGCAAGTTTTTTGAGATACCACTAAAAAAAAAAAAAAAGATTGCTGGGAGAAATATCAATAACCTCAGAAATGCAGATGGCACCACCTTTATGGCAGAAAGTGAAGAGGAACTAAAAAGCCTCTTGATGAAAGTGAAAGAGGAGAGTGAAAAGGTTGGCTTAAAGCTCAACATTCAGAAAACTAAAATCATGGCATCTGGTCCCATCACTTCATGGGAAATAGATGGGGAAACAGTGGAAACACTGTCAGACTTTATTTTAGGGGGCTCGAAAATCACTGCAGATGGTGACTGCAGCCATGAAATTAAAAGATGCTTACTCCTGGGAAGGAAAGTTAAGACCAGCCTAGATAGCATATTCAAAAGCAGAGACATTACTTTGCCAGCAAAGGTTCCTCTAAGTCAAGGCTATGGTTTTTCCATTGGTCATGTATGGATGTCAGAGTTGGACTGTGAAGAAAGCTGAGCACTGAAGAATTGATACTTTTGAACTGTGGTGTTGGAGAAGACTCTTGAGAGTCCCTTGGACTGCAAGGAGATCCAACCAGTCCATTCTGAAGGAGATCAGCCCTGGGATTTCTTTGGAAGGAATGATGCTAAAGCTGAAACTCCAGTACTTCGGCCACCTCATGCGAAGAGTTGACTCATTGGAAAAGACTCTGATGCTAGGAGGGATTGGGGGCAGGAGGAAAAGGGGATGACAGAGGATGAGATGGCTGGATGGCATCACTGACTCGATGGAGGTGAGTTTGAGTGAACTCCGGGAGTTGGTGATGGACAGAGAGGCCTGGCGTGCTGCAATTCATGGGGTCACAAAGAGTCCGACACGACTGAGCAACTGAAATGAACTGAACTGAACTGAGTCTAATGTAGGACATTCTATCAGGTATAATACATAAATCGCTACAGTGAAAGAAAATAAACCGACTATCTATATCTAGCTAAACAAAATCCTAAGTATAAAAAAATTAAATTATTTTGCCAATATTTTATTGCTCCAGATGCTTGCAAAACCCTTATTGAATGATATACTTAGACATGAAAAATCATGTCCACATTAAAAAATGAGGAGCAAAATCTAAAAGAGCAAAAATATAAATAAAATATGTCAATAAATTGGACCAAGTACAGAAAGTATATGAAATAAATATAGCACTGTTTTTTGCTATATAAAAGATAAAAAAAATGCAGTTTTACAAAGGAAAAGTGTATTAGCTGCTTAGGTAGTATTTAGAGAAATTTTATAAGAAGCTAATTTCTTTAACATGGATGGGTTAGAGAAATATTTAAAAATTATGTATGCATGTAAAAATTAAGTAACTTTTAAGGAAAATTACTAAGATAAAATACACAGCTTTCTAGTATAGTAAAAGGGGAAAGAATAGAAAAAGATTGTTTCAATCCAACAGTACTCAGGATCAAGGTATACTAACAAGTCTTTGACCATGTTTTGCTGACTTACTAACTGGACAAAAATTATATAATTATGAAGTATTTGAAGATGTTATTGTCTTAATTATGAAAGAGTTATTAGAGAAATTTCTAATACATAGCAATTAGAAAGTAAGGACATATTTACAAGCTAAGTGTATTAAAATCAACAATTTATCAGAGCAAAATACTGTCCTTGCCTTAAGTTTTAAATGTAATTTAAAAAGCAATCTATCTAGGATTAATTAAAAGATATGGGAAAATTCTGTGACTTTTAGTTAACCACAAAATAAGTAAGCATTTATAAAAATTTAAAAGAAATAATTATATGATGAGAAATATACAATGCAAGTAGTGTATGAAAATGTTTTATAAATAACATTTATTTTATTCTTAAAATACTCAGTTGCTAGGCCATTAGTTCTTTAATTCTTATAGCAACCCTCTGATGTTGTGTTATTATAGCTGTTATTCTTACCATGTAAAGGAAAAGAAAGCCAAAAATATATAAAGCATCCTCAGTGATCAATGCAAAGAAATAGAGGAAATCCATAGACTGGGAAAAAGTATAGATCACTTCAAGAAAATTAGAGATACCAAGGGAGAATTTCATGCAAAGATGGGCACAATAAAGAACAGAAATGGTGTGGACCTAACAAGCAGAAGACATTAAAAAGAGGTGGCAAAAATACACCAAAGAACTATGCAAAAAAAAATCTTTATGACCCAGATAACCACGATGGTGTAATCACTCACCTAGAGTCAGACATCCTGGAATGCGAAGTCAAGTGGGCCTTAAGAAGCATCACTACAAAAAGCTAGTGGAGGTGATGGAATTCCAATTGAGCTATTTCAAATTCTAAAAGATGATGCTGTGAAAGTGCTGCACTCAATATGCCAGCAAATTTAGAAAACTCAGCAGTGGCCACAGGACTGGAAAAGGTCAGTTTTTGTTCCAATCCCAAAGAAAGATAATGTCAAAGAATGCTCAAACTACCACACAACTACACTCATCTCACATGCTAGCAAAGTAATACTCAAAATTCTCCAAGTCAGGCTTCAACAGTATATGAACCATGAACTTTCAGATGTTCAAGCTGGATTTAGAAAAGGCAGAAGAACAGAGATGAATTTTCAACATCTGTTGGATCACTGAAAAAGCAAGGGAGTTCCAGAAAAACACCCACTTCTGCTTTATTGAC
Source organism: Bos mutus (assembly GCF_027580195.1). Classification (NCBI taxonomy): domain Eukaryota; kingdom Metazoa; phylum Chordata; class Mammalia; order Artiodactyla; family Bovidae; genus Bos; species Bos mutus. The sequence goes on along the minus strand of NC_091628.1, from coordinate 41,068,213 downwards.
TATGCCAAAAGCTTTGACTATGTGGATCACAACAAACTGTGGAAAATTCTTAAATAAATGAGAATACCAGACCACCTGACCTGCCTCCTGAGAAATCTGTGTGCAGGTCAAGAAGCAACAGTTAAAACTGGACATGGAGCAACAGACTGGTTCCAAATAGGAAAAGGAGTACAGCAGTGTTGTATATTGTCACCCTGCTTATTTACCTTATATATAAAGTACATCATGAGAAATGCTGGGCTGGATACAACACAAGCTGGAATCAATATTGCCAGGAGAAATATCAATAACCTCAGATATGCAGATGACACTACCCTTATGGCAGAAAGCAAAGAAGAATTAAGGAGGCTCTTGATGAAAGTGAAAGAAGAGACTGAAAATACTGGCTTAAAAGTCAATATTCAGAAAACTAAGATGATGACATCTGGCCCCATCATTTCATGGCAAATAGATAGCAAAGCAATAGAAACAGTGACAGGCTTTATTTACGGGAGCTCAAAATCACTGCAGATGATGACTGCAGCCACAAAATTAAAAGATGCTTGCTTCTTGGAAAAAAAGTTATGACCAACCTAGACAGCTTATTAAAAAGCATAGACATTACTTTACCAACAAAGTAATGACTTTGATGTCTATTCAAGCTATGGTTTTTCCAGTAGTCATGTATGGATGTGAGATTTGGACTTTAAAGAAAGCTGAACACTGAAGAATTGATGCTTTTGAACTGTGGTGTTGGAGAAGACTCTTGAGTCCCTTGGACTGCAAGTAGATGTAAACCGTCCAACCTAAAGGAAATCAATCCTGAATATTCATTGGAAGGACTCATGCTGAAGCTGAAACTTCAATACTTTGGCCACCTGATGCAAAGAACTGACTCATTTGAAAATACCCTGATGCTGGGAAAGATTAAAGGAGGGAAGAGAAGGGGATGACAGTGGATGAGATGGTTGGTTGGCATCACCGACTCAATGGACCTGAGTTTGAGTAAACTCTGGGAGTTGGTGATGCACAGGGAGGCCTGGCATGCTGCAGTCCATGGGGTCGCAAAGAGTCGGACACAACTGAGCAACTAAAGTGAACTGAACCTCATCATGATACACAAATATTTGATGATAAAAAACAAGATTCAAATCTAGACACGTTAGTCACTCAGTTGTGTTTAATATTTGTGACCCCATGGATTGTAGCCTGCCAAGACGCTCTGTCCATGGCCTTCTCCAGGGAAGAATACTGGAGTGGGTTGCCATGCCTTCCTCCAGGGCAAATCTAAAGACAAATTGTTTCCAAACTCTGATTTTAACCGTGATGTTCCACTGCCTTTTATATTGTCACTGTTTAGTGGTTAAGTTGTACCAAACTCTGTGTGACCCTGTCACCTATAACCCACCAGGTTCCTCTGTTCATGGAATTTCCTAGGCAAAAATACTGGTGGGTTGCTTGTTCCTTCTCCAGGGGATCTTCCCCACCCAGGAATCAAACCCATGTCTCGTGCATTGGCAGGAATCAACCCCATGTCTCGTGCTCCATTCTTTACCATGGAGCAATCTAGGAAGCCCTTATGTATTGTTACCTTTCATTAGTTGCTAGGCTCTGGTAGATTCACTCATTTTTAAAAATTTAATTTATTTTTATTTTTTAATTGGCAAATAATTGTTTTAACAATATTGCGTTGCTTTCTGCCATATATGGTAGATTCACTGTTAGCCATAATACATTGTACTTTCATTGCATAATGCCATTCTTCTTAAGTAGAAATACAGTGAACTGACTGTGGGGGTTGTGATAGATTAAAATATCATTTTGTTTTTCTTCTCCTCTTACAAGAGGTGAAATGTGTTCACTTTCCTTTTGAATCTTATATGTCCCAATGGCTTGCTTTCACCAATAGAATGTGCCCTCTTAGACCCTCATTCTGCATGATAGCAGAGCTAAGCCTCCTCAAAGATTAGAAATTATGTGAAGAGAGACATTACATAGACAAAGAATGTCCAGCCATGCAGCAAAAACCCCAGACATATAATGAGTCCATTTAGGACCATCAAGCCCCAGATTATGGTAACTGCATGAGTTACCACAGCAAGATCAGTAGGATAACTGTCCAGCTGAGCCAAGTTCACAAAGCTGTCAAGAAAGAAATGTGAACAAATAAATGAGGTTGTTTAGAATTACTAACCTTGGATTAAACTTGTCATGCAGAAAATTTTCCCTGAAACAGAGGTTAATAAGCCTTCTGTGATTTTTTTTCCAGTTGGACTTATCTTGAGTATTGAATCTGTTTCTCCACTCCACATTTGCAAAATACATTGAACAAAATATGTCAACAATCTGATAACTATAGTGATTGATGACATGTCCAAATACCATATGTAGATAAAAAGATAACAGCTGCTCAAAACAACTATACTGGACTCAAAAATTTCTGAAAGTGTGATCCAGGACTACTGCTTCCAGAAATAACTGTGCAATGATACCTTATCTATGTTCTATTGAGCTACAAATTGCATCTAACTGCCATAAATTTTCACTGTGCTACATTGACCAGTAAATTTCAATTACAATGTGAGGCATGTGACTTGACATATACTCCTTAATGGGTTATGTGACATTCAGAGTATAAATGATAGGAAAGAAATGGCAGGGGTATGTTTAATGAATTAAAGTGGACACAGCTGACTTCAACGTTGCTTTTTTACAGTAAAGTACACCTGTACAGGGAAGAGACCTGCGAGCTGGGCTTGAGATAGAGCCAAAACTCCCCAGACTGCAAGGCATAGATGTAGTACCTGCCAGAGATGTACCTATTAGTGTATCTACCAGAAACGCTGGTATGTTAGGGATTTCCAACAAGCCAAAGAAAAATTGCTCACAATAATTGTACAAAGAATTACTCACCAGTGTGACTATTGTGTGTCATATAATGGAAATAAAATGAGTTGAGGCCTTATTTCTTGTGAATCTTTTCAGATGCTGAACTTAGTATCAACTGACATTGAATCAATGGTTATGTAGGAGGCAGATTTGGGGCATAAGTAGAACCGATGCAAAGAGACCTATTCAACACACACAGCAAAAAATTTATGATCTTAAAGACAATATGGAAGAAAAGAACTGATAAGATTATGATCTCTGGTGGTGGACAATACATTCATGGTCTGAGATGCTATGACTAGCAATTTATCCTTTTAATTGAATTTAAATGATGTAAATATGATTGCACTTAAGGAGAGAAGAAAACTGAAAATGGGCAGAAAAAATTGAATAGTGACTTCTTTTGACTATATTGACAAAAGTGAAAACATTAGCTACAGAATACTTAAGTATATGATTTAGGTGAGTACATAACAGAAAGAAACTATTCATATTGATATTATTTGGAAGACTGGAAGGAAATTAAAGTTAATCCAATGGTTTGATACGTAGGTATTCCAGATTAAGGTCATCCTAGGTGGCTCAGTGGTAAAGAAGGCATCTGCCAATTCGGGAGATGAGAGCTTGATCCCTGGGTCAGGAAGATCCCCTGGAGAAGGAAATGGCACTCATCCCAGTACTTTTGCATGGGAAATCCCATGGACAGAGTATCTTGGCAGGTAACAGTCCATGGGATCACAAGAGGCAGAAAATACTAATGAATAAACCAGTTAAGAATAAAGGGATATATTTGGAATAAGTAATTGCCTAAGGTTCACTTTCTGCCATAAAGGTGGAGTCATCTACATATCTGAGGTTATTGATATTTCTCCCAATCTTGATTCCAGCTTGTGTTTCATCCAGCTTGGCATTTCTCATGATGTACTCTGCATATAAGTTAAATAATCAGGGTGACAATATACAGCACTGATGTACTCCTTTCCTGATTTGGAACCAGTCTGTTGTTCTATGTCCAGTTCTAGCTGCTGCTTCTTGACCTGCATATAGACTTCTCAGGAGGCAGATCAGGTGGTCTGGGATGCCTATTTCTTTAAGAATTTTCCAGTTTGTTGTGATCCACACAAAGTCCTTGGCATAGTCAATAAAGCAGAAGTAAATGTTTTTATGGAACTCTTGTGCCTTTTCGAAAATCCAAAGGATGTTGTCAATTTGATCTCTGGTTCCTCTGTTTTTTTGAAATCTAGTTTAAAAAGTTCATGGTTCATGTACTGTTGAAGCCTGGCTTGGTGAATTTTGAGCATTACTTTGCTACTGAGTGAGATGAGTGCAATTGTGAGATACTTAAAACATTTTTTAGCATTGCCTTTCTTTGAGACTGGAATGAAAACTAAACTTTCCTAGTCCTGTGGCCACTGCTGAGTTTTCCAAATTTGCTAGTATTTTGAGTGCAGCACTTTTACAGCATCATCTTTTAGGATTTGAAATAACTCAACTGGAATTACATCACCTCCACTAGCTTTGTTCATAATGATGCTTCCTAAGGCCCACTTGACTTCTCATTCCATAATGTCTAGCTCTAGGTGAGTGATCATACCATCCTGGTTATCTGGGTCATGAAGATCTTTTTTATACAGTTCTTCAGTGTATTTTTGCCACCTCTTCTTAATATCTTCTGCTTCTGTTAGGTCCATATTATTTCTATCCTTTATCGTGCTCATCTTTGTGTGAAATATTCCCTTAGTATCTCTAATTTTCTTGAAGAGATCTCTAGTCTTTCCCATTCTATTGTTTTCCTCTATTTCTTTGCATTGATCACTGAGGAAGGCTTTCTTATCTCTCCTTGCTATTCATTGGAACTCTGCATTGAAATGGGTATATCTTTCCCTTTTTATTTTACCTTTAGCTTCTCTTCTATTCTCATCTATTTGTAAGGTCTCTTCAGACAACCGTTTTGTCTTTTTGTATTTCTTTTTCTTGAGGATGGTCTTGATCACTGTCTCCTGTACAATGTCATGAACTGCCATCCATAGTTCTTCAGGCACTCTGTCTGTCATCTCTAATCCTTTGAATCTATTTTTAACTTCCACTGTATAATCATAAAGGATTTGATTTAGGTCATATCTGAATGGTCTAGTGGTTTTCCCTACTTTCTTCAATTTAAGTCTGAATTTGGAAATAAGTAATTCATGCAAGGAGATCCAACCAGTCCATTTTGAAGATCAGCCCTGGGATTTCTTTGGAAAGAATGATGCTAAAGCTGAAAGTCCAGTACTTTGGCCACCTCATGCAAAGAGTTGACTCATTGGAAAAGACTCTGATGCTGGGAGGGATTGGGGACAGGAGGAGAAGGGGACAGAGGATGAGATGGCTGGATGGCATCACTGACTCAATGAACGTGAGTCTGAGTGAACTCCAGGAGATGGTGATGGACAGGGAGGCCTGGCGTGCTGCAATTCATGGGGTCGCAAAGAGTCGGATATGACTGAGTGACTGAACTGAGTTCATGGTCTGAGCCATAGTCAGTGAGCATTCAGCATTCAGAAAACTAAGTCAACATTCAACAAAGTCAACACTCGGAAAACTAAGACCATGGCATCCATCCCCATCACTTCATGGAAATAGATGGGGAAATAATGCAAACAGTGAGAGACCTTGTTTGGGCTCCAAAATCACTGCAGATGATGACTGCAGCCATGAAATTAAAAGATATTTGCTCCTTGGAAGAATAGCTATGACCAACATAGACAGCATATTAAGAAGCAGAGACTTTACTTTGCCAAAAAAAGTCCATCTAGTCAAAGCTATAGTTTTTCCAGTAGTCATGTATGGATGTGAGATTTGGACTATAAAGAAAGCTAAGCACCTAAGAATTGATGCTTTTGAACTGTGGTATTTTAGAACACTCCTGAGAGTCCCTTGGACAGCAAGGCAATGAAACCAGTCAATCCTGAAGGTTATCAGTCCTGAATATTCATTGGAAGGACTGATGCTGAAGCTCAAACCCCCATACTTTGGCCACTAGATTCGAAGAACCGACTCATTTTAAAAGACCTTGATGCTAGGAAAGATTGACGGTGGGAGGAAAAAGGGTGACAGAGAATGAGATTGTTCGATGGCATCACCAACTGAATGGACATGATAGGGTCATAAAAAATCGGACACTACTGAGAGACCGAACTGAAATGAAAGTCAGTTGTGGTTTTGGCATTCAATTCATTAATGTAAAAAATGTAGCAGATCTCTCCTCCCCAAGATGATAAAAGCAAGAGTCAAATGAGTGTTCAAAAAAATAAAAAGAGAAAGAGAAGTGTCCTATTTATTCTTTCATGTTAAAATAGAACAAACCTATAGAATAATGAAAATATTAAGACAGGCAAAGCCACTTCATTGGTTATACGATAATCAAAATAGATTTGTCCCTAATGACATGCTCCCTCCTGAAACAGTATTGAGAACAATAAAATTCAGAGAAACACTTCCTGAACTTCCTGTTCAGGGACAAAAAGGGTATTATAATATAGTAATAGATAAACTTCCTCAGTTATCTGTCATGGATTTTGGGAAAGTGAGTATAAAAGCTTAGAGCAGTTTAAAAGGCCAAAGAAAGAGAAAGAAAAATGAGCCTAATTGTAATGATTAAAAACGAGTAAGATTAAGTCAGGTAGAGTTCTGCTATTTACTAAAAAGAAAAGTGAAATAAAATAGATTTTTAAAAAGCATTCAGTTCATTTCAGTTCAGTTACTCAGTAGTGTCCAACTTTTTGTGACCCCATGAACTGCAGCACGCCAGGCCTCCCTGGTCCCTCACCAATTCCCAGAGTTTACTCAAACTCATCCAGTGGGTCGGTGATGCCATCCAACCATCTCATCCTCTGCCATCCCCTTCTCCTACTGCCTTCTATCTTTCCCAGAATTGGGGTCTTTTCAAATGAGTCAGTTCTTCACATCAGGTGGCCAACGTATTGGAATTTCAGCTTCAGCATCAGTTCTTCCAGTGAATATTCAGGACTGAATTCCTTTAAGAATGGTTGGATGTCCTTGCAGTCCAAGGGACTCTAAAGAGTCTTCTCCAGTACCACAATTCAAAAGCATCAATTCTTCACCACTCAGTTTTCTTTGTAGTTCAACTCGCACATCCATATATGACTACTAGAAAAATCATAGCTTTGACTAAACAGACTTTATTGGCAAAGTAATGTCTCTTTTTTTTAATACACTATCTAGGTTGGTCATAGCTTTTCTTCCAAGAAGCAAGCATCTTTTAATTTCATTGCTGTAGTCACCAACTGCAGTGATTTTGGACCCCAGAGAAAATAGTCTGTCACTATTTCCATCATTTCCCCATCTATTTGCCATAAAATGATGGGACCAGATGCCATGATCTTAGCTTTCTGAATGTTGAGTTTTAAGCCAACTTTTTCACTCTTCTCTTTCACTGTCATCAAAAGGCTTTCTAGTTCTTCTTTGCTTTCTGCCATAAGGGCGATGTCATCTGTATATCGGAGGTTATTGATATTTCTCTCAATCTTGATTCCAGCTTGTGTTTCATCCAGCCCAGTGTATCTTGTGATGTACTCTGCATATAAGTGAAATAAGCAGGGTGACAATATACAGCCTTGACATACTCCTTTCCGTATTATTCACAAAACACCTATTTTACATCCTTTAAACGTATTTTAAAGGATCTTGTCACATTCAATCTATCTTCTACCAGACAGATTTTAAGTGGGTAAGATTAAAGGATAACTAAATAGAAAGCCTTAAACATAATGCAAAATTCATCTCATTTATGAATCATGATGTAGTTAGGGACTTTGTAACTGCATCTCCCAACGTGAACTCTATGGCAATGTGAAATTCTTAGGCAAAATATCGTGTTTGTGAAGAACCTCTTCAAGTCCCTAATTAAACAGCATCCTTGCCTATGACAGTGAGGAGACACTGCGAAGTCTTCAGTGAAACTGGGTGGTTTTAGAGATGCTTTCTTAATATATTCAGTGAATAAAACTATTCATGAATTGCAGATCAAAGAACTAGAAGCAAAAAAATCCTAAATCCATATTTGGAATGAATTTGACATAAGTGCAAACATTTCTGTTATCTCCTTTATGTCAAATTTCATTCAGAATAAATTGGACGTGAAATTTGGTAGTGAGTACTAGGTGATGTAGAATTCCCAACGGGCAATAAAAAATGTAAACTTTGACTTAAAAAGTGGTAGAAGGAGATCAGTGAAAAATAAATACTGGATATGGAGAAAAGGAACTACACTGTTGTTGACAATGTAAATGGGTGGAGTTACTATGAGAGAACAGTATGGACATTCCTTAAAAAACTAAAAATAGAGCTACCATATGATCCAGCAATCGCTTTCTGGGCATATGTCCAAAGAACACCATAATTTGAAAAGATACATGTACCCCAGGTTTCACTGCAGCACTATGTACAACAGCTAGGATATGGAAGCAACTTAAATGTCCATCGACAGATTAAATAAAGAAGATGTGGTACTTATCTACAATGAAATCAGCCATAAAAAAGAACAACATAATGCCATTTAGAGACATGGATGGACCTAGAGATTGTAATACTGAGTGAAGTAAGTCAGAGAATGAAAGGCAAATATATGATATCACTTATATATGGAATCTAAAAATGATACAAATGAACTTATTTATTCAGTATAAAACAGAAATAGAGCCATAGATATAGAAAACAAACTTATGGATATTAAAGGGGAAAAGAATAGAGAGAGAAATTGGAAATTGCAATTGACATATATACACTACTATATATAAAATAGATAACTAAAAGGACCTACTGAATAGCACAGTACTATGTATCATATAGGTCAGTACTCTGTAATTATCTATATGGGAAAAGAATGAAAAGAAGGATGGATATATGTGTGTGTGTATATATATATATATACACATATACATACACACACATATATGTGTGTGTGTGTGTATAAACTGATTCACTCTGCAGTACAGAAGAAACTAACACAACATTGTACATCAATAAAAATTAATTTAAAATATTAATTTTGGTGGAATTGGGAGTAATAATATCAATGCACCCTACATTAATTTGAATTTAATTAATGAGAAAATTTAGAGGGTCATGGAGTTTGATGATAAACTGACAAGGAATGAATAATATAGTACACTTGATATAAGCATCTTTTATAAAGGAACTATTTAAAAGATGCAACAGGCTAACAGAGATCAGCATAATGTGACATTGTGCTAACACTTTTTCAAATTTACAGAAGAAACTGGAAAAAAAGCTTTATAATTGCCTTTATGTACATTGTAACTCAATACAATTATACCACATTGTCAAACCTATTAAAATTGTACCATGTACTATCATACTTTTTGTGAGGAGAAATTTGGTCATGATATTGGTGAAGATCATGCCAAATCACTGTTGTTGGTGTTATACCAGAAGCAAAATAAGAAAAGGGACTTTAAAAAAGTTTGACAAAAAAAGTTATAGAGAATGGTTGATAAATTTAAAAAACAGAAATTGGCTAACTCTATGAAATTTGGAAAACAATTTACCTGGTGCTTCAAAAGGTCTTTCTAAAATAGAGATAATTACTATTTTCAAAGAAGTTGACTACTAAAAAGACAGTCCACATTTAATGGTATATCTTATTCAAAATTATGCACCTTCCTAATTAGGAAATTTAATTGTGTCTTTAAAAGAGGCAAAATGAAAGAAGTGAGTGAGTAGATGCTGACTATTCAAACGGACATCTGAATAGTTTCACATTGTAGAATTAAAAACATACTATAGTACAGGACTTGTCTAGGTCACTGGGACTATAAAATCCTAGTGAATATACTATATTAGACATTTTACCAACTTGCCACCATGCTCTTTTGACTTGGTGAGAGAAGTCAGATCATGCATTCTCAACCCCTTATTACAGGTTACTATAGTTATTGCAGACCTAAGAGCTACCAAATGCTGCTACTATGTATATTGCTATTTCTAATAGAAACTGTTCTCTTGAGCTCTAATAGAGACAGCATCCAGTACTAAAGACATGTGGATATAATAATGAATTTGCTTTCTAAATTATCTTGCACTGGAATTGTGAATGGGTTTAATACTAAAATACTCGAGAAAGTGTATCAGAAAGCAAAGGGGAAACTCTTGAGCCTATGACAGAAACAATTGAAACTATAAATGAGGATGCCTCCCAAGAGAGTTCATTTATCAAATGAAAATTGTGTGTGTCTGTGTGTGTGTCTGTGTGTACTGAATACTGAATACAGTAGGTGTTGCCTCAGGAGGATTATCACATAACATGGCTATGATTTGCATGACAATAAATGAGCCCTAGGAGCTTCTTTTCTCCATATTCCATTGATGAATGAACTGACCGTATAATTATCTTTTTAATAAAACAATTCAAGTACCATGGTATACATGTAATAACTGTCAGAAAAATGGAAATTTCAGCAATTCAGCTGGTGGAGAAAAAAAAAAACCTCGTAAGTAGAAAAAGGAAAACCTGTATAGTAGACTAAATCATTTACAGTAGCACATTCAGCTTTTTGTACAAATACTACAAGCTTATTCTCAGGGGACATCTGTGGATTTTTTACAAATTCTTGAGCAGTGGTGATAATTTACCTATAAGTTTTGTTAATGGGTCATAGACAGAGGAAAAAAATGTGGAAATCCCTAATGTTGGAAAGATTTCTGAAATTGTAAAGAATAAAGAAAAAGTAGCATATGATACACTGTCCCAAAAAAATCTATCAGAAAGTTCTGAAGAGACTGAAAACTGATTTTTAAAACAATATTTAAGGTAGCAGGCTGATAGAAGAGATGAGTCTCCATGATACTACTAGTTATTAAAGTATATTTCTTTATTCTTCATTGAAGTATCAATAGTTGCTTACAGCTCTTCAGAATGACAATGAGATCCTTTTGTTTTCTTTTTTTAGTTGCTGTGGAATAAATTACACAGAGATAAAATCCAGCTGATAGTTATCAGTTAGATCATACTATGCCATCACTTACAGCTTCCAGAAAATTTCTAAGGGCCCTGATAAGTGTTTGTACAATCTTTACTTTTGTTTGTTCATTTTGTTTGTTCATTTTTAGTGGATGTCATTACTGAAACAATGATCAAAAATGTTATAAAATATAGGTATGATATGAATTATTTCAATTTGAAGCATCTGAATCTTTGTCCTCAACTTAAAGGACCTGTTTCACAATGACTATGATATGTGGTTCAGCTAAAAGCATCATGTTATTTGGACATATTCCATTCACTCTTACCTAAATGTTTCCTAAAAAAGGTTTAGAAAATGTTTTAATCATTCTTTTACATGTAGTTGACCAGTTTTCCCAACACCACTTGTTGAAGAGATTGTCTTTTCTTAATTGTATATTTTTGCGTCCTTTGCCAAAGAAATGGTGTCCATAGATGAATTGATTTATCTCCGAGCTTTCTATTTTGTTCTGTTGATCTATATTTCTGCTTTTGTGCCAGTACCATACTGTCTTGATGACTGTAGCTTTGTAATATAGTCTAAAGTCAGGAAGACTGATCCCTCCAGTTCCATTAAGGTCTTTTGTATTTCCATACAAATTGTGAAATTATTTGTTCTGTGAAAAATACTGTTGGTAGTTTGATAGGGATTCTATTGAATCTATAGATTGCTTTGGGTAGTATAATCATTTCCACTATACTCATTCTTCAAATCCAAGAACATGGTATATTTCTCCATCTATTTGTGTTGAATTTGATTTTTTTCATCAGTGTTTTATAGTTTTCTGTATACAGGGTTTTTGTCTGTTTAGACAAATTTATAAGCATTTCATTCTTTTCATTGCAATGGTGAATGGGATTGTTTCCTTAATTTCTCTTTCTGATTCTTCATTGCTAGTATATAGGAATGCAAAGGATTTCTGTGAGCTAATTTTATATCCAGCCACTTTACTATATTCATTGATGAGCTCAAAAAATTACATTGAATTGAAATTTACAACCTAAAATTACAACCACTAGTAATTTTCTGGCGGCATCTTTAGGGTTTTCTAGGTAGAGAATCATGTCGTCTGCAAACGTTTAGAGTTTCACTTCTTATTTTCCAATAAATGAAATTAGAACATTTCTAACACCATATACAAAAATAAACTCAAAATGGACTAAGGACCTAATTACAACCAGAAACTATAACATTCTTAGAGGAAAATACAGGCAGAACATTCTCTGACATAAATTATAGCAATATCCTCTATGACACACCTCCCAGAATAATGGAAATAAAAACAAAAATAAACAAATGGTACCTAATTAAACTTAAAAGCTTTTGCACATTGAAGAAAACTATAAGCAAGGTATAAGAAAAACAGCCCTCAGAATGGGAGAAAATATTAGCAAACAAAACAATTGACAAAGAATTCATCTCAAAAATACATAAGCAGCTCATGCAGCTCACCACCAGAAAAATGAACAATCTAATCCAAAAGTGAGCAGAAGACCTAAATAGACATTTCTCCAAAGAAGACATATAGATGGCTAATAAACTCATGAATGTATGCGCAATATGACTCATTATTAGAGAAATGCAAATCGAAAGCACAATGAGGTATCATCTCACACCAGTCAGAATGGCCATCATCAAAAAGTTTACAAACAATAAATGCTGGAGAGGGTGTGAAGAAAAGCAAACCCTTTTACAGTGTTTGTGGAAATGCAAACTGATACAACCACTATGGAGAACAGTATGGAGATTCCTTTAGAACCTAGGAATTAAACTACTGTAGGACCCAGAAATCCCACTTCTTTATATATACCTGGAGGAAATCAGAATTGACAAAGATACATGTACCCCAGTATTCAATGCACTAGTTTATAATAGCTAGGACATGGAAGCAACTTACATGTCCCTTGACAGATGAATGGATAAGGAAGTTGTGATACATATACCCAATGAAATATTACTTAGCTATAGAAAAGAAAGTATTTGAGTTAGTTCAAAAAGGTAGATGAACCTGAAGCCTACTATACAGAGTGGTAAGTCAGAAAGAGAAACGCATTATCTATATTAATATATATGTATATATATATATATATATATATATATGGAATTTAGAAAGATAGTACCAATGATCCTACATGCAGGACAGTAAAGGAGACACAGATGTAAAGAAGAAACTTTTGAACTCATGGTGGGAAGAAGAGGATGGGATGATTTGAGAGAATAGCATTGAAACACAGGCATTAACATATGTAAAACAGATAGCCAGTGAGTTTGTTGTATGACGCAGGGCACCCAAGCCTGGTGCTCTGTGACAACCTGGAGGGATAGAGTGGATGGGAAGTGGGAGGCAGAATTCAGGATGGAGGGCACGCATGACACACGTATACCAATGACTGATTTACACTGATGTATGGCAAAAATCATCACAATATTGTAAAGTAATTATCCTCCAATTAAAATAAATAAATTGATTTTTTAGATTTGCTTAAGAAAAGAAAATGGAACAAAGAGCTTGTTTGCATGATCAGGTGCCTGGAGTTAATCTTTTAATAGAGAGGCTACAAAATGGGGTCATCTAGGGTGTAGAAGGGAGAATGCAAGTGTAAGAAATGATACCATAATACAAGTTTGTCTTTTCCACTTGATAATGTGTTTTTGTTGTAATGTAGAATCCCATGATACCAAGATCTTGATTCAGTTTTTTGGCTCCTATTGGGAGAGACATTTTGACACATACCATTTTCTCTAAGACTTTACACCTTGCAACATTTATTCTGAAAGAATTCCAGGTTGGATGGCTCTTATGTCAACAGCTTTTCCTTCTTTTCCAAAGAAACCCTCTTTGGAAGTTCTTATGGTATGTATGAGAATGAATATACTTTAGAAATAGAAAATGAACAATTAATGATTTCCTAATAACCACAATATGTGTGTAAATATAATTTTCTGTACTGCCATCATGTTCAACAATAGCAAGGACACATGTAAAGCAAAGTCAACAGTCATTCAAGTGGTCTGGAAGGGATTCAGAAACCATTGATTTGTAGCTGAATGCTCTGAGCCACGCAGAAATAACACTTTTGGAAGCATGCCACAATGTTAAAAAGTAATTCTACTCCAAATAGATATTTTAGACGGATTTCTTTGGCAAGAGACTAGCCAAATTAGGCAAGACACAGAAAAATGATGAAGAACAGTTAGGTGGAATATGTATATTCATAAAATGATGAGACATTTTCCTGAGTGACCCTTTGGGAAAGTGCATAACCTTCAGCATATGAAGAACTCTCTTACATGTGAATGATCATAAGTCAAAGTCAAATAGGTTGTGAAAAAATATAACTGAGTATTTGGGAAGTACATATGAAATGAGCTCACTCGTCATTGTTTTTCAGGTGCTAAGTTGTGTCCGAATCTTTGCGAACCCATGAACTGCAACACGCCAGGCTTCCCTGTCCTTAACTATCTCCCTGAGTTTGTTCAAACTCATGTCCTTTGAGTCAGTGATGTGATCCAACCATCTCATTCTCAGTCACCCTATTCTCCTCCAGCTTTCAATCTTTCTCAGCATCTGGATATTTTCCAATGAGTCAGCTCTTTGCAACAGGTAGCCAACATATTGGAGCTTCAGCTTCAGCATCAGTCCTTCCAATGAAAATTCAGGGTTGATTTCCTTTAGAATTAACTGGCTTGATCTTGCAGTCCAAGGGACTTTCAAGTGTCATCTCCAGCACCACAGTTTGAAAGCATCAGTTCTTTGGTGCTCATCCTTTTTTATGGTCCAATTTCTCACGTCCATACATGACTACTAGAAAAGCCATAGCTTTGACTGGATGGAGCTTTGTCAGCAAAGTGATGTCTCTGCTTTTTAATACACTGTCTAGGTTTGTCATAGCTATTCTTCAAAGAAGCAAGCATCTTTTAACTTCATGGCTGCAGTCACTGCATTGAAAATGGAGCAAAAAAAAGAAAAGAAAGCTCACACTGTTCCCACATTTTCCCCATCTATTTGCCATGAAGTATTAGGACCAGAAAGCATAATCTTCATTATTTTTGATGGTTGAGTTTTAACCCAGCTTTTTCATTTTCCTCTTTCATATTCAAGAGACTCTTGGATACCTCTTCACTTTCTGCCATTAAAGTGCTATCATCTTCATATCTGAGGTTATTAATATTTCTTGCCACAATCTTCATTCCAGCTTGAACTTAATCCAGCCTAGCATTTCATACGATGTAATCTGCATATAAGTTAAATAAGCAGTTGACAATACACAGCCTTGATGTACTCCTTTCCAATTTGGAACCAGTTCTTTGTTCCATGTCCAGATCTAACTGTTGCTTCTTGACTTGCATATAGGTTTCTCAGGAGGCATGTTAGGTGGTCTGTTATTCCCACTTCTTTAAGAGTTTTCCACAGTTTGTTGTGATCCACACACTCAAAGGCTTTAGCATAGTCAAGTGAAGAAGAAGTAGATGCTTTTCTGAAAGTTCCTTGCTTTTTCTATGAGCCAGCTGTTGTTGGAGATTTGATCTCTGGTTCTTTAGCTTTTTCTAAATCCAACTTTACATCTGCAAGTTTTTGATTCACATACTGCAGAAGTCTAGCTTGAAAGGATTTTGAGCATAGTTTCGTTAGAATGTGAAATTAGTGCAACTGTATGGTAATTTGAATATTCTTTGGCATTGCCTTTCTTTGGGATTGGAATGAAAATTGACCTTTTCCAGTCCTGTGGCCACTGCTGAGTTTTCCAAATTTGCTGGCATAGTGAGTGAAGCACATTAGCAGCATCATTTTATAGGATTTGAAATAACTCAGCTGGAATTCCATCACCTCCACTAGCTTTGTTTGTAGTAATGCTTCCAAAGGCCCACTTAACTTCGCATTCCAGGATATCTGGCTCTAGGTGAGTGACCACACCATCATGGTTATCTGGGTCATTAAGAGCTTTTTTTTTTTTTTAATAATTCTTCTGTGTTTCTCATCACTTCTTGTTAATATCTTCTGCTTCTGTTAGGTCCTTGCCATTTTTGTCCCTTATTGTGCCTATCGCTGAATGAAATGCTCCCTTAGTAGCAGCTCCAATTTTCTTAAAGAAATCTCTAGTCTTACCCATTCTATTGTTTTCCTCTATTTCTTTGCACTGTTCATTTAAGAAGGCTTTCTTATCTGTCCTTTCTATTCTTTAGAACTCTGCATTCTGTTGGATATATCTTTTCCTTTCTTCTTTGCCTTTCATATATCTTCTTTTCTCAGGTATTTGTAAAGCCTCCTTGGAAAACCACTTTGCCTTCTTGCATGTCTTTTTCTTGGATATGGTTTTGGTCACCAAGTCCTATGTAATGTTAGGAACCTCTGTCCATAGTGCTTCATGCACTCTGTCTACCACATCTAGTCCCTTGAATCTAATTGTCATCTCAACTTTATGTATAAACATAAAAGATTTAATTGAGATCATATGTGAATGGCCAAGTGGTTTTCCCTACTTTCTTCAATTTGAGCCTGAATTTTGCAATAAGGAGATGATGATCTGAGCCAAAGTCAGCTCCAGTTCTTGTTTTTGTTGACTGTATGGAGTTTCTACATCTTTGGCTGTAAAGAATATAATCAATCTGATTTCAGTACTGGCCATCTGGTGACGTTCATGTGTTGAGTTATCTCTTGTGTTGTTGGAAGTGTGTGTTTTCTTGGCAAACAGTGTGTTCTCTTGACAAAACTCTGTTAGCTTTTGCCCTGCTTCATTTTGTACTCCAAGACCAAATTTGCCTGTTTTTCCAGGTATCTCTTGACTTCCTATTTTTGCATTCCAGTCCCCTATGATGAAAAGGACATCTTTCTTTGGTGTTAGTTCTATGATGTATTGTAGACCTTTGTAGAATCATTCAACTTCAGTTTCTTCATCATCAGTGGTTGTGGCATAGACTTGGATTATTGTGATGTTGAATGTTTTGCTTGGAAATGAACTGAAATCATTCTGTCATTTTTCAGATTGCAGCCAAGTAACACATTTCAGACTCTTTTGTTGACTATGAGGTCTACACCATTCCTTCTAAAGGATTCTTGCCCACAGTAGTAGATATAATGGTCATCTGAATTAAATTTGTCCATTCCCATCTATTTTAGTTCACTGTTTCCTAAAATGTTGATGTTCGCTCTTGCCATTTCCTGTTTGACCACATCCAATTTACCTTGATCCATGAACCTAACATCCAGATTCACTTTCTTTACAATATCAGACTTTACTTTTCACCATCAAATACAATCACAATTAAGTGTCGTTTCTGCTTTGGCTCAGCCTCTTCATTATTTCTGTAGCTATTTCTCTGCCCTTCTCTAGTAGTGTATTGCACACCTACTGACCTTGGAGGTTCATCTTTCAGTGTCATATCCTTCAGCATTTTCATACTGTTCATGGAGTTCTCAGGCAAGAATACTGAAGTGGTTTCATTCCCTTCTCCTATGGACTGTGTTTTGCCAGGCCCTAACTAGCAGAGACATGTCCTTCAGCTACTCAAAATAGCTGAATGACATGCCTAGTGCCCTGGCCGTCCCATTGCTTGTCCTTATTGAGCATGTAAACCTTCACTGACTGTCAGGTGTTGGTCAACTCATGGAGAGTCTCAACAGCTTAAGTTGTAAAGAGTGTCACAGAGAAGCGTTGACTGGGAAAAGTTTCCTGGTAACACAGTTGGTGGAAACAAGGAAAACTACAGTCTGCAATATGTCATCATAGTGGGAAGTAGACAAATCATAGTATACCATGATACTTAAAATTATTATTAAAATTATTAAGGTGATTATTTGTAACTGGGTTATGAATGGAGCACAGCATTTAATAAACAGTGATTTTTAATAACTGCTTTTCTTATTGGGAGTATGTAATATACATGAGACAATGGTATATTGTGAATATATATTTGATATAGAAAACATTGATACTGGTATTTGGTATAATAAAAGATTTTTTTCTTTGAAAATAACTGAATAGAAAAGGATATAGTCCAGTTAAAAAATTATTGGAATGTTATTTGGGAAAATTGATTTTTGATTCTTAACTGACATAGCTTCCATGGAAATTAACTGGACTGAAGAAGAAATAAATTTATTTTCAGAATAATTAGATATACATTTAAATGCATATCATATTTATTTTTGAAAATTACAAATAGTAGTAAATGAAGGTTTAAAAAGTAAAATCAAATTGATTTCCAAACTATTCAAAATGTGGAAAGATGTGATCAAGACTAACATATCTAGTCAATGATACTAACATTCACATAATTTTGTCTACTCTGTTGGCTACAGACAAGAAAAATCTTTTTTTTTTTTTTTTGCAATATCAAAAATTTGCATTTCAAAAGAGATATAAAAGGATGTTAAAATTATAAGTGACACAATTGTATACAGGGCTCAAGGATAGACTATTGTTAAAAGGGTAAAAGTTGTTCTGAACTCATACTTCATATCCAGGAACAACTGAGAATATGGCTCTGGATTTATCTGTCCCCTGTAATGTATTGACAAAGTGAACAATGATGTCATGTGTACTGTACCTGGTTATCAGAAATGTATATTGTTAAACTCTGCTGAGTTGTGGCTGCCCTGGGAATGATGCAACTTGAACATATTGCTGGAAGGACTCCTTGGGAAAACTGTAAAAGTTAGATGAGGAATGGAAGGGTTGCTTCCCTGATTGACTGTGTCTAGGCTGTCTTCAGGGTCTTTTGCCTTCAAATACAAGGGCTGCCACACTTGTGATTTAAACATTGAATTTGCATTTGTCCAGAAGTGAGTTCATATGACTTCAGAGTTCTTTTCAATTCTATATTTCTATACTTGTATATAAACAGTGGAGTTAGAGAGTTTATAGAAACATTTTTGAACACAATTTTTAAAAGTGAATGGATTTTAATATTCTCAAGTTTTTTCCTCAATAAAAAATAATTTAAAATGCTTGGTAAAAATTCATTCTGAAAATAAGAATACAAAATATTTTGTCAAATTTTGATTATTTTTATAATTGTAAAGTATTTTAAGCTCCTAAACCTATAAATTTATTTTAAGTGAAAATTAAAATGTTTCCAATTTGAAGAAATTGTTAATATTATAAGTAATTGTCAATTTATTTTTTTTCCAGAACTTGCTTGCTGGGTTTATTTTTTTTAATGTGGTTTTCTCAAGCAATGCAAATATTTTCCTTAATTTATTTTATAATGGTAAGATTAGAATATTTTGTAATTATAAAATTTTTCACATTCATTTTTGTCTATCTGTCAGAAATTAAATGCTTTACTACAGCTTACAATGTTTGAGTTAAATTCCTGAGTGTCCAACCTACTTCTTAATGAATGAGTCACACCAGTTCATATTTGTTCAATATAAACTTTGTTATATGATATTTGTCCTTCTTATTACAATTCTAATATTCTTATTTTAACCTAGGGTAATTTTTAAAAGAATAAACCAAACATTTCTTCACTCTAGGGACTTGTTTATTTCTTAAATAAATTTCTCTAAACTGAAATTTTAACTTACTTCCCCTCTAATATACAGAATTAACTTGTATCAAAAGTACCATGCTGCTGCTAAGTCGCTTCAGTCGTGTCCGACTCTGTGCGACCCCATGGACTACAGCCTACCAGGCTTCTCCATCCATGGGATTCTCCAGGCAAGAACACTGGAGTGGGTTGCCATTTCCTTCTCCACAAAAGTAACATAGGTTTTCCATTAAATAATGAGGAAATCTTCATGAAATATACATAATACAGCATTTCAATACCTTTGATTTTTTGAAATTCTTAGGACAGATTCAAAAGATACATGTTTTTTTTTAATACTCTTAACTGACTTTTCAAAATCTATCAAAACTGTTAACTAAGTTACAAGTATTTTTATAACTGAGTCAGATCAAATATTCTGAATGACCCTACAGTGTTAAAGTAAATAACACACTTTATTTTGTTTCTGTTGCTGTAACCAGGTAATGAGTGGTTGAAAGTCACATTTACGATGTCCATAATATTACCCTTTCATATTAATGTGTCCTGAGCTTAAAAAAATTCTCTCTGCTTTCTAAGCTTTGCAGTTCAAAGTATGAATCTATGTGACTGGTTGCTGGGTTAAGAGGTTGCATAGATTACTAGATCAAGCTACATTTTACATCCAAATTAATGTCACAACTGTAACAAATTGGGATGCTCGGCTATTGTCAAACAATGTAGGGCCAAGGTTGGCAAATTAGTTAGTATTAGCATATAGACCTTTTGGCAGGAAAGAAAAGCTTTTTACTTGGAGCTGGACATTCTGCAGGATTTGTCAACTTTAATCTGCCACTGGTCTCATTATCTCATTTGTCTTATTTAGGCTAAATTGGCAGCTATGTCTTCGTGGCAAATGTTTGTTTTTACAAACGAGCAATGAAGCAGAATCTGTGAAACACACACTAAAATAGCTGTTCTGCAAGTTTGTACGGTATATCCAGAGCTGGATAAGCCATAGAAAAATTTCTTTACCCTTTGACTTTGGTTTATATTGTAAATTTGTGGCTATTAAGGCAAATACTACAGACATTAGAGATCCATAGTCAACTGAAAAAAAAAATAGAGTATTGAAAATGTGAAAGCCTAATTTATGACACTAGACAGGTTAAAAAGTAAGAGATTACTTTGATTTTTTAGTGTTGTAAATTAAAATTTCCTTATCTGATCCTGATTGGCACAATCATATACCGTATGCACCTATGTGAGTATCTATATGTCTGCACAAAACCACACACACATATACAAACACACATCCATATATAGGTATACATGCACATACACACATGACTTCACTGTAACATTTTATTCTGGTCAATAATGTGTAAGACAGGCTTATTTTGCTTAGCTTGTGAACATGAAGCTTAGAAAATTAAGTGATAGATGGGCTCTATTATAAAGACATATAAACAGACTTACATATACACATATATAAGGCCTCAAAATAGTATGGTGTATAAGTTATATGTTAGTGTAAGTAAGGGGCTTCCCTGGTGGCTCAATGGTAAAGAATCCACATGCAATGCAGAAGATGCAGGTTCAATCCCTGGATCGGGAAGTTCCCCTGCAGAAGGAAAAGGCAACCCACTCCAGTTTTCTTGCT
Organism: Bos mutus; assembly: GCF_027580195.1. Taxonomy (NCBI): domain Eukaryota; kingdom Metazoa; phylum Chordata; class Mammalia; order Artiodactyla; family Bovidae; genus Bos; species Bos mutus. Next base: position 41,047,186 of record NC_091628.1, on the reverse strand, counting down.
TGGGAAATCCCACTGAGAGAGGAGCCTGGTGGGTTACAGTCCATGGGGTCACAAAAGAGCCTGACACAACTTAGGGACTAATAAACAACAAATGTATACGTTATAGTATGAGTGAAAATTATATGTTAACAATAATATATATAAACTGTTTACTACATGTAAGGTTAGATCAGCTAGGTTATACTATATGTAACAAAAATAACATCATTCCTAGAAAAAAAATAACTATAAGAATGATACCTTCATTATTATATGTATAAAACAAAATGAAGAAAAAATAATAAATGCTACCTCAGAAGAATTGTTCATAAGGTTAGCTTACTTTAAGTTATATCCTTGAAATTATAGTTTAAGATCTAGAAAAGAAGTGTTGCCATGCTCTTCAACCCAAATCTTTACAGACTTCCTAGGTTACAGATCGTGAAAAAATCTTTGCTCAAACTAGAAGACAGATATGTTATGAACAAGTACAGGGTTCATTGAAACAACAAAATAATTAATAGTCTTTTGCTAAAATGAATAACAGAAAAATACATTTTCCAGATCCATGATCAAAAATAGTCTCTCTGTAGCTTTTATTTAAGCTATGATTATTGAAATTTTTATAGAGAAATTCCCAATACAGTGTATCATTTGATAATCAGTAAGAGCCATGTTCTTTTGTCACAGACATAATTCATATCAGTTCTTTCTTAGTTTATGGATGTATAAAGGACCAAAATTCTACTTGCTTTGATTTCAGTAACAAGAATAGAACAAGACCTATGGATTGCAGTAGAAACCCCATATTGAAAACAGTACTAAGTAATCATTGGCCATAGGGGGTATGAATGAAAATATAATAAATCAATTTTTATCTAAATTACCCAGAATATGTTTCCAAGTACACAGGAAATAGACCATTTGTAATTATTACTACACATATATTTACAGTTATATTTTTACCAATTAATATGGGAATTTGCTCATATTTTAAGATATGATTCCTTTATAGTTCACTTACTGACAGAATAATTTTTTTAGCTTTGAACATTTTTGTTTTAGTGAGGTCTGATCAGAACATCTGGATAAGTATTGGCTTATGTGGATTGTTTCACTTTATAAAATCTCTGCTACAGATTAGTATTTAGGTTTGAGAAAGGGCTATATAAATTATTTTCTTTATCCATACCATTTCATGATAGATTATTGCTATCTTAAATGTGTTTTTTAAAAAATGCTTATATGAACTCTCTTTAACCTCAAAATACAAAGAGAATACTCTATTCTGAAAACCTGTGGTATAGTATGTCCAAAAGGATAATTATCAAATAATTATTGGCAAATTCTCAATAAGCAATAATTACTGTCATAAACTCAGAACATGAAAGTAAATTTCTAAAACCTATTTTGCGAGCTCTATTTACTTGAAATATCTCTCAAGTAGAATTAAATTACCATTTTCAAGATGAAATCCACTTGTTAATGAACTAAATAAATCAATATTTACACAAATTGAGACTTCCTTATGTTTCCTTCAGTACAAACCAATTGGCTATTAAATATCTAAAACTGCTACATAAAATGCAAATCATGCTTTTTTAAAAGAGTGATTGTATAAGTCTTAGAGAAATGGAACTTGTTAGGGAAGAATTTCTCAAGGAAGACAAAATTAGGAAACGGAGCAGTTGCTGAAGCTGTTGTATGTCCTGAATGTGTGTTCCCCTGAAGGAAGAGAACATGTCAGGATTCTGTGAGCCTGCACCTGTGCAGGGTGAGGAATCATGGGAATTTGCCACATGAAAAGTTAGGAGTAGAGAAAAGACCTATACTATTAGAAAATACAGTTTACTAAAAAATGAATTTGAAGCCAGTCAGAAAGCAAGGGAAATTTCTCTCTCATATTTAAGGCTCTTTTTCTAAATAAAATAGAAATAGTTTCCCATGACAATTTATGGCAACAAGGTAGGTATAGGAATTGAATTTGTACTATTTGTCTGGTTCCAAAAAATACAAAAGAATAATTAATTTGAAGTGGAGTGGATTTGTATTTCTTCCAGGTCTCAGGAAGAAACAAAAGAGGGAAATAACAAAAAACTTAACTTCTGAGGGAACTGACACTAAAATCAGGCCTCATGGAAATACCATAGAGTTATAAAAAGTTATGAGCTCCAATTAAAAATCACTCAATATTATAAAATTATATGGGTAGTATTCATCAGAGAAAAAATAAAAATATTAGGTACATAAAGATTATATTACAATTTCTGAGTATGTGGCAAACTGAATAATAAATAGCCCCCCAAAACTATGACACTTGAATCCTTGGAACCTGTGAGTATATTATCTTACATGGCAGAAGGGGCCTAACAGATGTGATTAAGTTGAACATTTTTTAAAGAAGGCATTATGCTGAATTATTCTGTAATCAGAAGGGTCCTTTCAAGTAGAGTTAAAGTCAGGGAGAAAGTGATGTGATAACAGAAGCAGAGATTGAAGAAGTGCAGCTATAAGCCAGAAAACTCAAGAAGTCCTAGTAGACTTTTGAAGCTAGAAAAGTCAAGGAATAGATTTTCTTCTGGAGCCACCAGAAGGAACCAGACCTGCCCCAAATCTTGATTTTAACCCCTTATGACCCATTTAAGATTTCTAACCTCCACACGTTTAAGTGAATAAACTTGTGTTTGCTTCAATCCATCAAGTTTTAGTCCACTAAAATAACTATTGTATATATTGAAACAAATTATTGTGATAATTTGTCACAGCAGCAATATTAAATGAATATAACTATGAAATAATGCATAAAAATTTTAAATTATTAGAGTGTAAGTTGAAAATGTTTCTAAGAAAGGGAGATTATAAATACACATAAGCAGATTTGGGAGGGAAAAGTTCACTAAAAGCCAACTATCAGAGATTTTCAAAAATGAAACAACTCAAATTAAAAATTCTATATGACTTAAATAGCAGAATAGGCACAGTTAAACAAAGAATGGATTGGCTGGATGAACCATCTGAAGAAAATACAGAAAACTCAATATAAAAAGTCAAAAATGTAAAATGCAAAAATTAAAACAATTGGAGTGTAGAGTGAGAAAAGATAATACACATTTAAATGTAAAGTAATGGGATGAAGAAAATATTGGAAGAAATTTAATCTGAGAAAATTTTAGAACTGATGAAAGACACAACCTTCACATTTAGGAAAAATCAGTGACCTCTTCACAAAGAAAAATATATACTTAAGTACATTATAATCAAATTAGAAATCACTAAAGATAAATAAAAGACATGAAAAACAATCAAGTAATATTTAAGGCAGATATATGGCTAAAATCTGTTGAAACATTATGTAGCTCAGGAATATATATTATAGAGGTAGCGTCAGTGTTTTGGAAATACAAAACCAAAAGATTCTTGTATGATTCAAACTCATGTCGCCTGCATTGACAGGTGGATTCTTTGCCACTGAGCACAATTTCATTGTTAAGAATGGCATATCTTATGCTTAAAATATTTCCCAATTTTTTGAAATTTCAATATTCTGTGTTTTAAAGAAATTTATTTTAAAACAGAAAAACTTACATAACAAAAAGCCTCTGCAGTTCAAACCTGCTGTTAAAAGTATATTTAAAAAAGGCTTACTAATTTTCTTTTTTTTTTTTTTTTTTTTTTTATTTTATTTTATTTTTAAACTTTACATAATTGTATTAGTTTTGCAAATATCAAAATGAATATATTTGTGTTCCCCAAACCCTCCTCCCTCCTCCCTCCCCATACCATCCCTCTGGGTTGTCCCAGTGCAGTAGCCCCAAGCATCCAGTATCATGCTTACTAATTTTCATATTAATTGAAGAGGATTCATATTCACCATTTATTCATTCCTCTTGATTCAGACAAGCAGTTTACCATATTAATGATTGCTCCATTGATCAAAATGTACCACCTAATAAAGCTAATATTTTGATATAACGAGGAGAGTGATTCTAACTGCAGAAATGAGTTATTGTTCTAATTGTTAGAATTCTTCCCTTTTGGATGCAATGCCCTCTTCATTTCTCAGCCTCTCTACGCCTACCATAAAAGTCTGAAGGTAAGCAGATATTACCCTTTTCCCTATGACAAAGTGACTGTTGAATAAATAGGCCCCTAACCAAAACTATAAAACTGTGTTTATTGATTGGGTCACTCACAACATGGACAGGCATTAATATGAGAGATTTCTGTATGAAATCTTTATGAGCACCAGTATGAAAGATTTCCCCATTATTTCCTTTCATGAGCTCTCCTGTGAGGGTTTGGATCCCTAGTGGTTGGTGGTGCCAGGAGAAATATAATCAACTTTAGGGAAAATGATGCCAAAAAGAAAGAGGCAAAGGGGGAGAGTGTTAAGTTCAATGTTCTGGAGTAAATTTGCTGGATTTCCTAGGGCTTCCAGGTGTTTACATTCCCAAAGTTTGACATAGTTTGACATAACCCTTCCTTTGATTACTTGAGTGAGTGTCCTTTAATATATTTCAGGCTAACTCACTTTAAGTTTCCTTTACTAGAAGACAGATTTCTAACTACTAAATAAGTGTAGATTTTACAATCTATTTTCTTGCATTCTATTTTACATGATATAAAAATTTTAATGTCACAATGAGCATTGAATCCACAGAAAGATCTTTTTTCTTATAAAGGTTTTTAGTTGATAGGTACATGAAAATTTGACAGTAAAGAAAATATTTTCCCAGAGAAACAGAAGTATATACTTTTTTTTAAATTTTATTTTATTTTTAAACTTTACAATATTGTATTAGTTCTGCCAAATATCGAAATGAATCTGCCATATTATACAGAGTGAAGTAAGCCAGAAAGAAAAACACCAATACAGTATACTAACGCATATATATGGAATTTAGAAAGATGGTAGCAAAAGAAGTATATACTTTTGATTCAGCTTCATTCTAAAAGCAGGCTGGTAAATGAAATACATTTTGTTATATATTAATCTTCAGAGTGACCCAGTGATGGTACTATTAACATTCTAGAGAAAAAAAAAAAAAAGAAAAGAAATAAGCTAGAGAAGCTAAGGGAATTGTGTGAATTCAATCTATGACTGTATTGTACCAGAGTTATGTACTTAACCACTGCACTGCAGTCACTCATTATTCACTGGGTACTTTTTTAAGAGAAAAAAAAAAAAACAAAGAAAAAATGAATCTGCTTCCTAAATGTTTTAGATGAATGGCAAAAACTAATACAATATTGTAAAGTTTAAAAATAAAATAAAATTAAAAAAAAAAAAAAATAAATATTTGAAGATGCAAAATACATAACAACAAAAAATAAAATAAAATAAAATAAAAATTATGGTAGCTGACCTATGGCTATTGATGTTACCCAGTGAATCTTCCTGGAAAAAACAAATGGGTGCAATAATTTCTTTGATCAGTATGTACTATATATTGATAAATATGATGATGATGCCAGGTGTATTGTTTTGTTCTTATTATTTAAAAAGAATGCTTATACTCTTCTACAGGTTTTCTTATTGGCCATTATATCTAACTGAAAATAAAAGATCATAAAGGAAGCAATAATACATGTATTTATTTATTTAACAGCAAAATGAATAATTTATTCTGTCAATGTACAGCTGTCCCAGTGACAGGAAAGCTTAAACAGATTAATGGAATAATAATAAAACTTTTTGCTACTTCTCACGTTCTCTCTTTTCTCATCATGCTAATTTGTCTTTCCATCTATCTCTCCCTCTACCTATTTCATCTGACTTTCTCCGTTGTTATAATACATGCAATATATGTACAGTTATACCTTCCTGGTTCACACTTTATAGTTTCACAAAAGATGAAGAGAAAATAATTTAGATTAAAAAACATACTAAACAAAGTATTTTTTAATGTATTGAAAGCAAACTTAAAGTCATTTAGTCGTGTCCAACTCTTTGCGACTCTATGAACTATAGAGTCCATGGAATTCTCCAGGCTGTAATACTGGAGTGGGTAGACTTTCCCTTCTCCAGGGGAATCTTCCAAACCCAGGTCTCTCATATTGCAGGTAGGCTGTTTACCAGCTGAGCCACCAGGGTAGCCCCAAAATACTGGAGTGGGTAGTCTCTCCCTTTGCCAGAGTTCTTCCTGACTCAGGAATCGAACTGAGGTCTTCTGCACTGCGGGCAGATTCCTTACCAGCTGAGCTAAAGGGAAGTGTATTGAGGCAAATACACATTCTGCAAGAGTAATAAGAAGGTTCAGTATATGAACCAATGTAACCATATAAATTACCTATGACATATATGTCACATGAATCAATGTTGTATAATCTAAGCTGTGCTAATAGAATTTATTGCAATGTTAGAAATCCTGTTTTTTCTCCATCCAATTTGGTAGCTCCTGGTGGCCACGTGTGGCTTTGCATACTTGACATGTGGGGAGTGAGACTGTGGAACTGACCTTTTAACTTCATAACAACATGTGGCTAATGCCAACTGTGTTTATCTTCTGCAGATGCAGAAGAAAAAAATTTGGAGAGAATAAATTCATAAGTATAAATAAAAATATTGATTTTATCATAAAAATTTTAATAATTATTTTATCCAATTGAATGATTGTGCTAAATAGCATTTCTGAGTTAATAAGATTAAATATTTTCAGGATCATTTACTGCACAAAAAATTTTGCATTTTTTTAATATGGCAGGAATTTGAATTGTCATCTTCAATAAGCAAACAAGTAGAATAAATAAGTAAAAAAGTAAATAAGTAGATAGTGAAAATTATTTTATATCCATTAAATATATTTAGGGGCTTTCCTGGTGGCTCAGTGGGTAAAGAATCTGCCTGCAATGCAGGAGATGCAGGAGGTGCGGGTTAATTCTTTGGGTCTGGAAGATCCCTAGAAGGAAGGCATTGCAACCCCACTCCAGTATTCTTGCCTGCAGAATTCTATGGAAGGAGGAGCCTCAGATGGTTACAGTCCATAAAGTTGCAAGAGTTGGACACGAAGTGATTGAGCAGATATATTTAAAATATTTTAGAAAAAAATGGGCTCTCAGAATGAAGAAATTATTTCTTCCTATGTAGCATCCTGTTGCATGATTGGTGAAAAGTTATTTTATAATGATACACTTCTGCTCTAAGTCTATTATTAATTTTCCTCCAAGAAGAACACTGTACTCAGAAAATTTATACAAAGTCTTATGAAAAGGTTTCTGAGGTGATCAAAAATTGAATGTGACAAAAAACAGATTTAGAAAAAAAGTTTAAAATTTTATTTATTAAGGAGATTTATTATCAGATCTTCCATAAGCCTCTTATCATTGTCCACCAAAGGGCAGACAGACTGCAAACCACAGTCACAGAAAATTAACCAATCTGATCACATGGACCATGGCCTTGTCCAACTCAATGAAACTATGAGCCATGCCGTGTAGGGCCACCCAAGATGGATGGGTCATGGTGGAGAGTTCTAGTCTCCACTGCAGAAGGGAATGGCAAACCACTTAAGTATTCTTGCCTTGAGAACCCCATGAACAGTATGAAAAGGCAAAAAGATAGAACACTGAAAGATGAGCTCCTCAGGTCAGTAGGTGCCCAATATGCTACTGGAGATCAGTGGAGATACAACTGCAGAAAGAATAAAGAGACAGAGCCAAAGCAAAAACAACACCCAGTTGTGGATGTGACTGTTGATGGAAGTAAAGTCCAATGACATAAAGAACAATATTGCATAGGAACCTGAAATATTAGGTCCATGAATCAAGGCAAATTGGAAGTGGTCAAACAGGAGATGGCAAGAGTGAACACTGACATTGTAGGAATCAGTGAACAAAAATGGACTGGAATGGGTGAATTTAACTCAGATGACCATTATATCTACTACTGTGGGCAAGAATTCCCTTAGAAGAAATGGAGTAGCCCTCATAGTCAACAAAGGAGTCTGAAATGCATTACTTGGATGCAATCTCAAAAACGACAAAATGATCTCTGTTTGTTTCCAAGGCAAATGAATCAATATCACAGTAATCCAAGTCTATGCCCCAACCAGTAATGCTTAAGAAGGTGAAGTTGAACGGCTTTATGAAGACCTACAAGATCTTATAAAACAAACACCCAAAAAAGATGCCCTTTTCATTATAGAGGACTGGAATGCAAAAGTAGAAAGTCAAGAAAAACCTGGAGTAACAGGCAAATTTGTCCCTGGAGTATAGAATGAAGCATGGCAAAGGCTAACAGAGTTTTGTTGAAAGAACACACTGCTCATAGTAAACACCTTCTTCCAACAATGCAGGAAAAGACTCTACACATGGACATCAACAGATGATCAATAACTAAATCAGATTGATTATATTCTTTGAAGCCAAAGATGGAGAAGCTCAATACAGTCAGCAAAAACAAGACCAGAACCTGACTGTTGCTCAGACCATGAACTCTTTATTGCCAAATTCAGAATGAAATTGAAGATAGTAGGGAAAACCAATAGACCATTAAGGTATGACCTAAATCAACCCTCTTAGAATTATACAGTGGAAGTGACAAATAGATTCAAGAGATTAGATTTGATAGACAGAGTGCCTGAAGAACTATGGACTAAAGTTCTTGATATTGTACAGGAGGCTGAGATCAAAACCTTCACCCCCAAAAAAAAGAAAAAGAAAAAAGAAATGCAAAAAGGTAAATGTTTGTCTGAGGAGGCCTTCTAAATAGCTGAAAAAAAAAAAAAAGAAGAGAAGTGAAAGGTAGAGGGAAAAAGAAAGATAATCCAATTTGAATGCAGAGTTCCAAAGAATAGGAAGGAGAGCTAAGAAAGCCTTCCTCAGTGATCAATGCAAAGAAATAGAGGAAAACAATAGAATGGGAAAGACTAGAGATCTCTTCAAGAAAATTAGAGATATCAAGGGAATATTTCATGCAAAGACAGACACAATAAAGGACAGAAATGGTATGAATCTAACAGAGCAGAAGATATTAAGAAGAGGTGGCAAGAATACACAGAAGAACTGTACAAAAAAGATCTTCACAACTCAGATAATCACAATGGTGATCACTCACCTAGAGCCAGATATTTTGGAATGTGAAGTAAAGTGGGCCTTAGGAAGCATCACTATGAACAAAGCTAGTGGAGGTGATGGAAATCCAGTTGAGCTATTCCAAATCCTGAAAGATGATGCTGTGAAAGTGCTGCACTCAATATGTCAGCAAATTTGGAAAACTTAGCAGAGGCCACAGGACTGGAAAAGTTCATTTTAATTGCAATCTCTAAGAAAAGAACTGCCAAAGAATGCTCCAATTACCGCACAATTGCTCTCATGTGGCACGCTAGTAAATAATGCCTAAAATTATCCAAGCCAGGCTTCAACAGTACATGAACCCTGAACTTCCAGATGTTCAAGCTGGAGTTAGAAAAGGCGGAGGAACTAGAGATCAAATTGCCAACATCTGCTGGATCATTGAAAAAGCAAGTGAGTTCAAAAAAAAAAAAAAATCAGCTTTATTGAATATACCAAAGCTCCTGACTGTGTGGATCACAACAAACTGGAAAATTCTTCAAGAGATGGTAACACCAGACCACCTGACCTGCCTCTTGAAAAATTTGTGTGCAGGTCAGGAAGCAACAGTTAGAATGAACATGGAACAACAGACTGGATCCAAATAGGAAAGGGAGTATGTCAAGGCTATATATTGTCACCCTGCTTATCTAACTTATATGCAAGTACATCATGAGAAACGCTGGGCTGGAAGCACAAGCTGGAATTAAGATTTCTGGGAGAAATATCAATAACCTCAGATAAACAGATGACACTACTTATGGCAGAAAGTGAATAAGAACTGAAGAGCCTCTCGATGAAACTGAAAGAGGAGAGTAAAAAAGTTTGCTTAATACTTAACATTCAAAAAACTAAGATCATGGCATCTGTTCCCATCACTTTTGGTAAATGGGAAACAATGCAAACAGTGAGAAACTTTATTTTGGGGGGCTCAAAATACTGCAGATGGTGCCTGCAGCCATGAAAGTAAAAGATGCTTGCTCCTTGGAAGTAAAGGTATGACAAACCTAGATAGCATATTAAAAAGCAGAGACATTACTTTGCCAACAAATGCCTATCTAGTCAAAGCTGTTTTTTTTTTTTTTCCATTGATCATATATGGATGTGAGAGTTGAACTATAAAAAAAGCTGAGAGCCAAAGGATTGATGCTTTTGAACTGTGGTGTCGGAGAAGACTCTTGAGATTCCCCTGGACAGCAAGGAGATCCAACCAGTCCACTGTAAAGGAAATCAGTCCTGAATATTCATTGGAAGGACTAATGCTGAAGTTAAAACTCCAATACTTTGGCCACCCGATGTGAAGAACTAACTTATTTGAAAAGACCCTGATGCTGGGAAATATTGAGAGAAGGAGGAAAAGGGGATGACAAAGGATGAGATGGTTGGATTGCATTATGAACTCGATGGAGATGAGTTTGAGTAAACTCCGGGAGTTGGTGATGGACAGGGAGGCCTGTCATCTGTCCATGGGGTCAAAAATAGTCGGATATAACTGAGTGACTGAACTGAATTGAACTGATTTTCAGATCTGAAAGTCCTGGCCCTGAGATCCCTGTTAAGATTAGTTTTCCAATTGCATTTTAGATTGAATAATTTCCTTTAATTTGTGGCTAAAGCTAAGACAAGAATCACTAACTGATCTATGCTTTATATTTATGTGTCATCTATGTTTGGAGATTGAACCAGGACTATCAGCTACTTTCACTTCAGTTCAGTTGCTCAGTCCCGTCCTACTCTCTGTGACTCCATGGACTGCAGTGTGCCAGCCTTCCCTGTCCATCACCAACTCCCAGAGCTTGCTCAAACTCATGTCCATGGAGTTGGTGCTGCCATCCAAACATCTTTATACCCTATCATCCCCTTCTCCTCCTGCCTCAATCTTTCCCAGCACCAGGGTCTTTTTCAATGAGTCAGTTCTCTGTATCAGGTGCCCAAAGTGTTTCACTTAGGCCATTGAAAAAGTTATTGGATTTTTTCATGTTTAATCACCAGTGGTTTGGTTTGTGACCTAGAAGTTAGGGTCTTTGTGTCCTATTACTAATCTCCTGAGAAAGCCAGACTTATTTGTTTACCTATTTTAGATCCAAGGGATCATTTGTTCCTCATTAAAGACAGATACAAATCCTTAAATTAAAAAAAAAAAAAAGTTTTGTAATGTCTGGTACTTGGTTTCCCTACTGTGACTTTTAAGTATGAAAGTATAATTTAGTCTAGCAGAAAACCTCTTTACAGAACCAATTCTGCTCTAAAATTATCAATATCAATATGTAGGCCTTTTTGAGAAACTACTTTCCTTTCTGTGGCAATTATTTATCATAGAGATGATAAGGTTTCCTCCCTTTTATTTCTTAGTCTGTACAGGATTCAAAGTTGTTGAGTTTCTTTCTTTTTTTTTTTTTTCCTTGCAGAGTTAAGTTGCTCATCACAAATTTTCTTTCCTTCCTTTTCTGCAATAAAAATGAATGCTAGTGATGTCAGCAATGGCAGCATTTGGAAGGTAAAGAGAAATACTGTGCTTTGCCCTGTCAACAGTCAGCTCTATGAGCAGTCAGCCTCTGCAAGTCTCCCGGTCTTACTAAAGAAAATGTGTGGAAAAGGAGAGCTAACCCTGCTGGGTGTACCCACACTCTATTTTATCATCAGGATTTACATTACTGCAGGACATTGCAGTTATAAATAAAAGCAGCAGTTTGTGACTCATGCTGAAGGACAATAAAGTATCTGCACCAGACAGAGTCACCTTCTTGTTCTATTAAGTTATCATTCCAATTTTCAATTCAAGTTTTCTGAAGCACTTATTTGATTTTTTTCCCCTTTCAATGAGAGATGTCCTTATATTTTTATTTTCCTCTTTCAAAATTTCTACCAAAATTTTTGAATAATAGAACTTTTTTATCATGCCATATTTTAGAAATACATTTGTGTCCCTCCCACATTTTCAATACTTTTCCATTTATTAATTCATCTGACAATTCAATCCAAAAATAAATTTTGATAACGTGCTATATGCCATGTTCTGTGCTATTAATAGGACAAAAATGTTACATGAGTAACATCCTCTGAAAAAGGAACATCCACCTAGTGTGCCTGTAAAAAGGTATCACCTGTAGTATAGGTATTGGTCTTCAATAGACTGGAATATAAAAGTTATCTAAATAGTTTCTCTAAATCTCCAGATCCGTGAACTTCCTGATGTTCAAGCTGGTTTTAGAAAAGGCAGAGGAACCAGAGTCCAAATTGCTAACATCCACTGGATCATCAAAAAAGCAAGACAGTTCCAGAAAAACATCTATTTCTGCTTTACTGGCAATGCCAAAGCCTTTGACTGTGTGGATCACATTAAACTGTGGAAAATTCTGAAAGACATGGGAATACCAGACCACCTGATCTGCCTCTTGAGAAATTTGTATGCAGGTCAGGAAGCAACAGTTAGAACTGGACAGGGAACAACAGACTGGTTCCAAATAGGAAAAGGAGTTCGTCAAGGCTGTATATTGTCACCCTGTTTATTTAACCTATATGCAGAGTACATCATGAGAAACGCTGGACTGGAAGAAACACAAGCTGGAATCAAGATTGCCGGGAGAAATATCAATAACCTCAGATATGCAGATGACACCACCCTGATGGCAGAAAGTGAAGAGGAACTACAAAGCCTCTTGATGAAAGTGAAAGTGGAGAGTGAAAAAGTTGGCTTAAAGCTCAACATTCAGAAAACGAAGATCATGGCATCCGGTCCCACCACTTCATGAGAAATAGATGGGGAAACAGTGGAAAGTGTCAGACTTTATTTTTCTGGGCTCCAAAATCACTGCAGATGGTGACTGCAGCCATGAAATTAAAAGACGCTTACTCCTTGGAAGGAAAGTTATGACCAACCTAGATAGCATATTCAAAAGCAGAGACATTACTTTGCCAACAAAGGTTCATCTAGTCAAGGCTACGGTTTTTCCTGTGGTCATGTATGGATGTGAGAGTTGGACTGTGAAGAAGGCTGAGCACCAAAGAATTGATGCTTTTGAACTGTGGTATTGGAGAAGACTCTTGAGAGTCCTTGGACTGCAAGGAGATCCAACCAGTCCATTCTGAGGGAGATCAGCCCTGGGATTTCTTTGGAAGGAATGATGCTAAAGCTGAAACTCCAGTACTTTGGCCACCTCATGCGAAGTGTTGACTCATTGGAAAAGACTCTGATGCTGAGAGGGATTGGGGGCAGGAGGAGAAGGGGACGACAGAGGATGAGATGGCTGGATGGCATCACTGACTCAATGGACGTGAATCTGGGTGACCTCCGGGAGTTGGTGATGGACAGGGAGGCCTGGTGTGCTGCGATTCATGCGGTCGCAAAGAGTCCGACGTGACTGAGCAACTGATCTGATCTGATCTGTGAGACTTTAAACACTAAATTCTTTGAGCCTCATTTCAAATTGATTGAATTAGACTTTCAAGTGGTAGGTGTTGACATTCAGGCTGTGAGTAATAAACCCAGGTGACTTTAATAATGCCTGTTGAGAACCATTGCTCCAAGATATTAAATAATTTGTATTTTCGTTATAATGTGGGGGAAAGCAAACACTTAGAAATAAAACTTGATCAAGTGAACAGACTCTAACATTAAAATATAGAAACTATTTTGTAATTATGTGATCAATGGGCTTACGTGATATCTCAGTTGGTAAAGAATCTGCCTGCAATGCAGGAGACCCTGGTTTCATATACCTGGGTCAGGAAAATCTGCCATCTTATCACACAAAAGGTGGTGGAGTAGAAGGACATATTCTCATCTTCTCCTGTGAGAACTCCAAAATGACAACTCACTGCTGAACAACCATTGACAGGAGAATGTTGGATCCCACCAAAAAACGATACCCCACATCCAAGGGAACAGGAGAAGCCCCAGCAAGACTGTATGAGGGGGAAAATCACATTTAGGACAAAACTCCATACCTGCCAGAGACACTCAAAGGGCTCAAACAAAACTTTGTATGTATCAGAACCCAGAGACCCCCACAGAGACTGAGAAGACCTGCCTTTGAGTGTTTGAGTGTCTCATGCAGAGGTATGGGTCAGCAGAAGCCAGCAGCAGAGGCAGGGGCTCTGGGTGCAGCTACCTAGGTCACACAGCTTATGGAATAGGCCCTCTTGGAGGAGGTCACCATCAACCCCACCATAGAGCTGCTGAGCAGAACCCACAAACTGCAGAACAATTATACCAAATAAATTATTGCACTGTTAAGAAAGTTCTAGGATGCACAAAAGATTTCCCAACCTGGGGACCTGGCAAAGGGACTGAGAACCCCTAGGAAATTTGATTTTGGAAGCCAGTGGGATTTGATTATAGAACTTACACAGGACTGGGGAAACAGACTCTTGGAGAGCACAAACAAAACCTTGTGTGAAACCAGGACCCAGGAGAAAGGAGCAGTGACCCCACAAGAGACTTTCCTGTGAGTGTCCAGGAGTCTCTGGCGGAGCTGTGGGAACGCAGTTCCCTGCTTTATGGTCAGAGGCACTAAGTATGGCAGTACTTGCAAAGGACACTTTGAAGATGGTCACCATTATCTTCATAACCCCTACCATAATTTGGTCTCAGGTCAAACAGCAGGGAGGGAACACAGCCCCATCTATCAACATAAAATTGGATTAAAGAAATACTGAGCATGTCCTGGCCCATAAGAAAAAGATCCATTTTCCAACACAATCAGTCTCTCCCATGAGAAAGCTTCCATAAGCCTCTTATCCTTACCCCTCAGAGGGCAGACAGGATGAAAAGCACAATAACAGAAAACTAATCATACTGGATCACATCAGTGATAGTCTTGTCTGATTCAAAGAAACTATGAGCCATGCCATGTAGGGCCACATGAGATGGACAGGTCACAGTGGAAAGTTCAGACTAAACTCAGTGCACTGGAGAAGGCAATGGCAAACCCCTTCAGTATTCTTGCCTTGAGACCCCATGAACAATATGAAAAGACATAAAGATATGAAGCTGAAAGATGAACTCCCCAGCTCCATAGGTGGCCAATATGCTACTGGATAAAAGTGAAGAAATAACTCCAGAAAGAATGAAGACAAGGAGCCAAGGCAAAAACAACACCCAGTTGTGGATGTGACTGGTGATGGAAGTAAAGTCTTATTCTGTAAAGAACAATATTGTATGGAAACCTGGAATGTTAGGTTTATGAATCAAAGTAAATTGAAAGTGGTCAAGAGGAGATTGCAAGACTGAACATCGACATTTTAGGAATCAGTGAGCTAAAATGTAGTGGAATGGATGAATTTAACTCAGATTACCATTATATCTACTACTGTGGGCAAGAATCCCTCAGAAGAAATGAAGTAGCCCTCATAGTCAACAGAAGAGTCAAAAAGCAGTACCTGGATGCAATCTCAAAAATGACAGAATGATCTTTGTTCATTTCCAAGGCAATGAATCAATATCACAGTCATCCAAGTCTATGCCCTAACCAATAATGCTGAAGAAGCGAAAGTTGAATGGTTCGATGAAGACCTGCAAACACTTCTAGAACTAACACTCAAAAAAGATTTCCTTTTCATCATAAGGGACTGGAATGTAAAAATAAGAAGTCAAGAAATACCTGGCATAACAGGAAAATTTGGCCTTGGAGTACAGAATGAAGAATGGCAAAGGCTAACAGAGTTTTGCCAGGAGAATGCACTGGTAAGAGAAAACATCCTGTTCCAACAACGTAAGAGAAGACTCTACACATGGACATCAAAAGATGGTCAATAACTAAATCAGACTGATTATATTCTTTGCAGCCAAAGATGGAGAAGCTCAATACAGTCAGCAAAAACAAGACCAGAACCTGACTGTTGCTCAGATCATGAACTCTTTATTGCCAAATTCAGAGTGAAATTGAAGATAGTAGGGAAAACCAATAGATCATTCAGGTATGACCTAAATCAACCCCCTTAGAATTATACAGTGGAAGTGACAAATAGATTCAAGAGAATAGATCTGATAGACTGGGTGCCTGAAGAACTATGGACCAAGGTTCTTGATGTTGTGCAGAAGTCAGTGATCAAAACCATCGCCAAGAAAAAGAAATGCAAAAAGATAAAATATTTGTCTGAGGAGGCCTTACAAATAGCTGAGAAAAGAAGAAACTAAAGACAAAAGAAAAAAGAAAAGATATACCCATTTGAATTTAGAGTTCCAAGAATAGGAAAGAGAGCTAAAAAAGCCTTCCTCATTGAGTAATGCAAAGAAATAGAGGAAACAAAATGGGAAAGACAAGCAATCACTTTAATAAAATTAGAGATACCAAGGGGTCATTTCATGCAAAGATGGGCTCAATAAAGGATAGAAATGGTATGGACCTAACAGAAGCAGAAGATGTTAAGAAGAGGTGGCAAGAATACACAGAACTGTATGAAAAAGAGCTTCATGACCCAGATAACCACGATGTTATGATCACTCACCTAGAGCCAGATATCCTGGAATGTGAAGTCAAGTGGGCCTTAGGAAGCATTACTACAAAAAAAAAAAAAAAAGCTAATGGAGGTGATGGAATTCCAGTTGAGCTATTTCAAACCCTAAAAGATGATGCTGTTAAAGTGCTGCACTCAATATGCTAGCAAATTAGGAAAATACAGCAGGACCCACAAGACTAGAAAAGGTTAGTTTTCATTTCAATTCCAAAGACAGGTAATCCTAAGAATTTTCAAAGTACCTCACAATTGCACTCATCTCACATGATAGTAAAGTAATGCTCAAAATTTTCAAGCCAGGATTCAATGCTACATGAGCCATGAATTTCCAGATGCTCAAGCTGGATTTAAGAAAGGCAGAGGAACCAGAGATGGATCATCAAAAAAAACCAAAGATTCCCAGAGAAACATCTACTCCTGCTTTATTGCATATGTCAAAGTTTTTGACTCTGTGTGTTATAACACACTGTGGAAAATTCTTAAAGACCTGGAAACACCAGACCACCTGACCCTCCTCCTCAGAAATCTGTGTGCAGGTCAAGAAACAGCAGTTAGAACTGGACATGGAAGAAAAGACTGGTTCCACATTGGGAAAGGAGTACATCAAAGCTGTATATTGTCACCCTGCTTATGTAACTTATATGCAGAGTACATCATGCAAAATGCCAGACTGGATGAAGCACAACCTGAAATCAAGATTGCTGGAAGAAATATCAATAACCTCAGATATGCAGATGACACCACCCTTATGGTAGAAATTGAAGAAGAACTAAAGAATCTCTTGGTGAAAGTGAAGGAGGGGAGTGAAAACGTTGGCTTAAAATTCAACATTCAAAAATTAAGATCATAGCATCCAGTACCATCACTTTGTGGCAAATAGATGGGGAAACAATGAAAACGAGAGACTATTTTTCAGTCTTCCAAATCACTGCAGATGGTGACGGAAGCCATGAAATTAAAAGACACTTGCTCCTTGGAAGAAAAGTTATGACCAATCTAGTCAGCATATTAAAAAGCAGAGACATTACTTTACCAACAAAGGTCTGTCTAGTCTAAGGTCAGTTTTTCCAGTAGTGCATATATGGATGTGAGAATTGCACTATAAACAAAGCTGAGCACCAAAGAATTGATGCTTTTGAACTATGGTGTTGGAGAAGACTCTTGATACTCCCTTAGATTTCAAGGAGATCAAGCCAGTCAATCATAAATGAAATCAGTCCTGTAAATCCATTTGAAGGACTGATGCTGAAGCTGAAATTCCATTACTTTGGCCACCTGATGCAACAAACTGACTCATTGGAAAAGACCCTGATGCAGGGAAAGATTGAAGGCAGGAGAAGAAGGGACAACAGAGGATGAGGTGGTTGGATGGCATCACCGGCTTGATTGAAATGAGTTTGAGCAAGCTCCAGGAGTTTGTGATGGACAGAGAAGCCTGGCATGCTGCAGTCCATGAGGTTGTAAATAGTTAGACACGAATGTGTGACTGAACGGGACTGATCTGATGGGATCAATGATTCCATATATTTATTAGCACAATATGCTACAATGCTTCAAAAAAAAAAAAAAAACTGTATTTAAGTGTATTCTAAAAATAGATATCTGTTATAAAATGAATTGTATTCACCATCCTCCAAAAATATGTATATTGAAACTCTAACCGTCAGTGGGAGTATATTTTGAGGTGAAGACTTCAAGGAGGTCATTAAGAATAAGTGATATAAGGGTAAGGCCTTTATCTGATTCGACAGATGTCCGTATAAGAAGCAGAAGAGCCACCAGCAATCTCTATCTGCCTGCAAGTACAGAAAAAAGTACATGTGAGAATATAGTAAGAAAGCAGCCACGTTGCAAACCCAGAAGAAAGATCTCACCAGAAAGCAACCCTCCTGGCATCTTGATCTTGGATTTGGTATCACAGAACAGTGAGAAAGAAATGCCTATTGTTTAAGCCATCAAGTCTGTAGTCTTCCATTATGGAAGCCCAAGTAGACTAATACAATATCTTAAGGCTTCTTATCCTGTCCTTCTCTTCAGAGGGAATGGGAAGAAACCAGACCTAAGTAAAGTATGTCATCTTGATTGAACATAGTGAAGCCAAAAGTAGTTACCTATTCCTGCAACAGTTAACAGGAAAAAGCAAGGTCAAAAAAAGAGACATGCCATATATAAAATGACAGTCCTAGCACGTTTCTCAAGACCCCCTGTTGCCGAAACTCTGTTCACCAGTGCTGAATAGAAACATGGAGACACAGCTTTGGGTGAAGTAGTTAAAAGAGTAGCTTTAATTTCTTTGCCAGGCAAAGGGGGTCACAGTGGACTAATGCCCTGTGACATTAGTCACATTAATCATGTGACCCAGTCTGGAAGGTGTAGTAAGGAGTTTCAAGGAGCAGGGGATGATCAGCTCATGTACAGTTCTTGGATTGGTTGGCATCAAGGTGAAGTTTCACGTATCATCAACCTTCCGGTTTCAACTAGCCTAGGGTCTATGTTCTTGGGGGTCAGCAGTTTTCATATGGAGAGGGGTCTGTTTCCTCTAAAAACAACTTTAGAAATGTGTATCAGACCTTTATCTGTATCTTTCAGGGAGCTGGAAATTTGGTTATTCTGTAATATAGAAGAATTATGGTTTAAATTGTTACCAATTCCCTAGTGCAGTAGCTATTCTTTGTTTCTACATCTTCACATTTCCAAATCAATAACTCTTGAGTCAACATTTTACTTCACAAGAGAAGGACACAGGGCTTGTACACTATTTCACGTTCATCTTAACATACTAAAACTCTTAACATTTATTAATTAATTCCAAAACACTGATAACCAGCCTCTGTGTTAATTCCTGCTTGATCCTTTGAGGTTCTTTGTGAGTTACTACTAAAAGAGAAGAGAAATTTAACAGTGGCCAACAAGGGAGGAACATATGGCTACAAAGTACACAGCAAGACAGTTAAAGGCAGGTGGTCACCTGATGACAATAAATGGATTGGGCATCCACTTCAAATAAGGAAAGGAAACTTAAGATTAATATCAATACCCACAGGGCAGCACAATTTATTGTATAATATTTTATGATGCATTTGCCTCTTCTGTAGTCAAGTTTTATTAATTTTGGCAGAATAATATAGAAAAATACCCTGCCTATTTCATAGGAGAGGAAAAAGAAATAGGTAATTATTATCTATAGAGCATTTCTAACATGTTAAGCAATATGCCAACATTTTATATCAAAGAGTCAGTATAATCTTAAAATGTAATGCAAGTCATTATTGAAAGTAATAATCCAAAAGAGGCCCAAATTATTGGTAAAATTTTAAAGCAAAAGAAAAAAATGTAAGTGGAAATTTGGAAATTCTGAGCCTGTGACCATATTAGGAATGAGTATATTGAACTTACTAATGTATTTTTCCACAATTGTGTGTCTGTATTTGGTTTAGGGAGAGTCAACGGAATGATTTCCAGAACACAGTGGAATAGCTATTCCCTACAGTTTTTCTGTAACATACCCAGAAATGATGTATGACATACACCTAACATTCTGAATGGAGCAAAAAGAATTTTGTCTGTTTTGTTCAATGCTATTGAACAAAGCTGAAAAGTTATGTCCAGATGAAAAGCTGCACCTGGGTATTTACAGTAGCTTTATTCATAGTTGTGTAATTTGGAAGGGACTAAGTTGCCCTTCACTACATGAATAGATAAATAAACTGTGGTATATTCAGACAATTGAATAGTATTTAATGCTACAAAGAAATGATCTATCAAACCTAAAAGGACATGAATAAATCTTAAATCATAAAAAACTACATATCGTCTGATTTCAACTATGACATTCCAGAAAGGCAAAACCATGGAGACAGTAAAAAGATCAGTGGTTAGCAGGAGTTAGCGGAAAGAGAGGAGGGATGAATAGAAGATTTTTAGGACAGTGAATCTACCCTGTACCATACTATCAATGGTGAATACTTATCACTATGTGTGTGCTAAGTTGCTTCAGTCGTGTCCAATGCTTTAGGACACTATGACTTGTAGCCTGCCAGGCTCCTCTATGGGATTCTCCAGACAAGAATACTGGAGTGGATTGCCGTGTCCTCCACCAGGGGATCTTCCTGACCCAGAGGTTGAACCTGCCTCTCTTATGTCTCCTGCATTGGCTGGCGAGTTCTTTACCTCTGAGTCACCAGGAAGCCCCACAAATCATTATACATATGTACAAACCCATAGAAGTTAAACCACCAAAGAACTAACTCATAAAAACTATGGACTTCAGATAATAATGGTGTGTCAGTGCAGGTTCATCTATTGTAACAGAAATACCACTCTGATGGGGATGTTGATAATGGGGGAAGCTATGCATATGTGAAGGCAGGGAGGTTATCAGAAATCTCTGTACCTTCCACTCAATTTTTCTGTGAAGATAAAAGTATAAAATTTCTCTAAAAGATAAAGACTACTTAAAAATATAAAAAAGAATAAGTACTCTAAAAGATGTATCATATTTGTTCAAATAACCCATAAACTCGCAAATAAATGATGAATAAAAATTGAAACAGTAGCTACCTCTGGGGAGGGAAGGACATAAAACATGTTTCAATTTTAACTGTAAAGATGAAATTACTTAAGCTGGGTGTAGCTTCATTTGTGTCTATCATATCATTTGCTATAAGTTTTGTATGCCTGAAATACTTCATGTCTAAACAAAATAATGAGAAACATATAGTGTGGAATAAATGGCAAAAACAGGCACAATATTGTAAAGTAATTACCCTTCAATTAATATTTAGAAATAATAATTTGCCAACAAAAAAATAAGTGAAATACCAATAATTTACAACTTCCATCCTCTGTAAATATTATTCCTCAAATAAGATCTGTAGGTACCCAAATTATGGATCCCTTTATTCTTTCCTGTCTTCCTGGTAACACAGCTTCCTTGCTCCCAGTTTCCTTCTTCACTTTCCCTGTATTATTCACTCCATAGTCACACAGGGTTGTTCAGCTCTGTCTCCACCCTCACTTTTTGTCCCCCCAAACCTACTACAGAGCACAGCAAGCAGATAGCCCTCTAACTAACAGGTCTTCTTTCTACTCAAACACACAGACACACAGACACACACACACACATATATATATATACAGAGTTTTCAAGACAATAAAAATATATTAATATATGCATATACAAGTATTTATATATTATATATATGAAAATGAATCTTCTGCAAGGCAGAGAACTATTTTATGCTATTCCTTTTTTCCCAGGATCTAGCACATATCTCTCTTGCCTGGAGAATCCCAGGGACGGGGGAGCCTGGTGGGCTGCCATCTATGGGGGTTGCACAGAGTCAGACACAACTAAAGCAACTTAGCAGCAGCAGCAGCAGCACATATCTCAGTACATGACATGCATATGTGTGTGCTAAGTCTTTCTGTCACATCTGACTCTTTGCCACCTTATGGACTGTAGCCTACCAGGCTCCTCTGTCCCAGGTATTCTCCAGGCAACAATACTGGAGTGAGTTGCCATGTCTTCCTCCAGGGAGTCTTCCTGACCCAGGGATCAAAGCTGCATCTCTATGCCTTCTGCACTGGCAGACGGGTTGTTTACCACTAGTGCCACTGGGAAGCCCTTCAGTACATGACGAGACCTATTAAACACGAAGTCACTTGTGGCTGGCATGACCTGTCTGGCCAGCACCTTAACAGGCTAGCTCTGAAAGGTCTGTCACTCATGTCCCTGTAGACATTACATTATTTGAGTCGTTGTTCAAACATATTTGCAAGAAAAAAATGTACTAGGGGGAGAAAACATTATAAATCATGGTTTAAAAATATAAAATCAAGAAGGGGGAAATACTGCTCAGATA
Organism: Bos mutus; assembly: GCF_027580195.1. Taxonomy (NCBI): domain Eukaryota; kingdom Metazoa; phylum Chordata; class Mammalia; order Artiodactyla; family Bovidae; genus Bos; species Bos mutus. The sequence continues at coordinate 41,024,834 of NC_091628.1, read as the reverse complement.
AATTTTGTCAATTTCCATAGAAAACAGTCTTCTTTAAATTTTATTTAAACAGTATTAAAATAATTTCTTATTGAATTTTAAAATATACTAAATAATACATTAAAGTAGTGAATATGGGAGAGATGCAGTTCATATATAAGAAGGCTGTCATAATTATGTTGCTTTTGAGGATGTATGTTCCTACCAAACAATAACAATATAGATGTTTGTGCCATTAGCTGTTTTCCTGATTTTCTGAACCCTAATCCAGTCTGCTTGCCACTAACCAAGTGCAAGCTACCAACAGCTCTTATGATCTGGTGGTTTGTTGCTTTGCAAACTTCAGATTTTTTTTTTTTTTTTTGGTATATTTTTGCTTTGGCTTTCTCATTTCAACCAATAGGTGCCTGGAGTTGGGTTAGGTAAATTATTGATACATAGTAAATTCTGATTGAATTGAGATGCATTTGATAAGTCTTCTGTTGGGTTCCTTTGCCTAAAGGCTATCTACTCAGGAACACTGTCTGTAAGAGGTGAAAAACCTGTAAATTATGTGTCTTTGGTAAATTAGCAGTCTATTCTAGCTCCTTGAGTACATGGAAATGTTGTGCTTTATAAGATCTCTTTCAATTTTCACTAGAAAGTTAATTTAATTTAGAATTTGAATGATTTTATGCATCTCTTTCAATGTATTTACACCATCCTCTATTTTTTTGGCCTTTGTTGTTGTTGTTGTAGTTGTTTCAAAAGATTAATAATCAGATTTCACCCACAATATATACTTTTCCCTAGATATTTTTATAAGCGTGTAAGAATAAGTATGAAATAACAGCTGAATTGTAAGGTGTTTTGAAGAAAGAAACATTGAATATTCTTATCCAACAGGGATATGCTGCTAATACACAAAGAAAAAAAAATTTGGCTTCAACACTCAGGATGATATTTTTGGATGACTTGAAAATATTGAAGAAAGTGAATAGCAAATGCACAAAATGACTTTTGGCTGATGTACTTATATTTTCTAAATATGGCTTTTACTGCTCTTTAGAAAATGCCATTTTAAGAACTGAATTTGAACTAAGAGGGTTAACTCATTAAAGGTTAGATCACTACACAAAAGGGCTTAAGGAAATATAAAACCTCTGTGTTGTGTATATCATAAATAATTAAAAAAAATAAGAATAAAAGATGCAGGTTAAGGAAAGACTTTAATATCCCATGTCCTTTCATCATTGCTGTTTACTAGATCTTATTTTATTTGTGTCACCTAACTCACTTGAAACGTATTCAGAATTAGATTAAAATTACTTTGAATAATTTTCTAATTGCAGCAACTGCATGTGCTACTTTAAAGCCAAATAATTTATAGCTAATATCATTATAATCTCTCTAACCACCATTTTGAGAGACAGCATAGGAAGTATAGGCTTTCCATATCTTCAGAGAAAGTGACACTTTATACCGCTGGGAACTCAGAAAACACAATTTGGCACAAAAGAAAAATGTGTTAATGAGTAGCTTTACTCTGAGATTGTATATTTATTGGTCTATTTCATGTCAAAGGTCACAGATCTATGTTCCTGTTCCCTCTACCAATGTATACATGCACTGTGGATTTTGCTTATCATTTTCTAGTATATACAGACCTCTTAAAATGTTGTGCCCTCACATTTTGTCAAGTAAAATATAGGAAACCATTAAGATGGATATGTGCTGATATATAGCACTCACTCAGTGGCAAAAGAAGAGTTGACCTCCATTTCAGTAGAAGCAAAATTCAGAGTCATCAGAGAAAAATTTTACCAAAACATATAAAAATTTTAGGAATTAATGAACTAAATATGAAGCTAAAATACAATTAACAGAGAGAATAACTTCATTTTCTTCAATAAGGTTATTCAGAATCTCTTGGCTTCTACATTCTTTTTCATAATATGCCTCCTTCCCATATTTTCCTCTCAATATCCTGTTTTGATTTTGTCCACATTTTTCAGTCTTCATGGGGCTTTTTGTAGATTATGTGAGAAACTTGGGAGTAGCCTATCCTTTCTCTTTAATATGCTTTCCTTGTAACCATAGATTTTAAAGACCCAATTCTTCCAAGAGACTTCCTAGATTGAAGGAATATTGGATAGAAAAAAATTTCTATCCCTTTTTCTAATTGTCTCACCATATTGCAGTCTATAAATTCATTGGGTATTATAGCCATTTCTTATCATCAGCTGTATTTTAGCTTTTTAAGTTGTTGATGGTACTCAAGTTGTTCTACATTCTTTCTTTTTCTTTACATCTGTCTGAACAGGGCATTAACATCCTTTCAATTGGGAGTGCCAATCTTAAATGTTTTGAAAAGCCAAGTGGTAAAATGCTGCATATGTATGGAGTATCAGAAATTCAGAACATTAGAATTGGATACCTTTCTTAAAATTATTCAAATGTAAATTCCTAGAAAATATACCAGTCAAATTAAATATAAGATACTGCTACCATTTATAAAGGGACTTCCCTGATGGCACAGTGGTAAAGAATTTGCCTGCAATGCAGGAAATATGGGTTCAATCCTTTGGTCAGAAAGATCTCCTGGAGAAGGAAATGTCAATCCACTCCAGTATTCTTGCCTGGAAAATTCCATGGACAGAGGAGCCTGACAGCTACAGTTCAAAGGGTCACAAGAGTTGGTCAGGACTTAGGGACTGAATACACACACACCAGTTATAAAGCAATTTGTAGAGGAACAAACAGAATCATATACAATTAGAAGGAGATAAACAAAAAACAAGAAGTCTGCTTACCTCAAATGACTAAACTTTAAATTGAAGATTACCTTAAATATCATGGTAAGAACATTATCATCAATATTAAAATGAAAACAAATGGTCTCATATAGTTACACATAGTTCAGTATTCAAAAAAACATTTGAATACTAAGGTTCTGGATTGTTTTGCATGTTAGAAATAATTTACCAATCATCAACAAAAAGATTTATATACTGTAGTAGATTTGGTAAGAAAAAGAAATTTTTTCTCCATCTATGTAGATGATCTTGTCATCTGCAAACAATAAAAGTTTTACGTTTTCTTTTCCAGTCTAAAGAAATATACCATGTTCCTGGATCAAAAGAATCAATATAGTGAAAATGAGTATACTAATCAAAGCAATCTATAGATTCAATACAATCCATATCAAGCTACCAATGGTATTTTTCACAGAACTAGAACAAATAATTTCACAATTAGTATGGAAATACAAAAAAACTCAAATAGCCAAAGCAATCTTGAGAAAGAAGAATGAAACTGGAGGAATCAACCTGCCTGACTTCAGATTATACTACAAAGCTACAGTCATCAAGACAGTATGGTAATGGCATAAAGACAGAAACAGACCAGTGGAACAAAATAGAAAGCCCAGAGATAAATCCATGCACCTATGGACACCTTATCTTTGACAAAAGAGGCAAGAATATGCAATGGGGCAAGGACATCCTCTTTAACAAGTGGTGCTGGGAAAACTGGTCAACCACCTACAAAAGAATGAAACTAGAACACTTTCTAACACCATACAAAAATAAACTCAAAATGGATTAAAGATCTAAATGTAAGACTAGAAACTGTAAAACTCCTAGAGGAAAACATAGGCAAAACACTCTCTGACATAAATCACACCAGGATCCTCTATGACCCACCTCCCAGAGTAATGGAAATAAAATCAAAAATAAACAAATGGGACCTAATTAAACTTAAAAGCTTTTGCAAAATGAAGGAAACTATAAGCAAGGTGAAAAGACAGTCTTCCAAATGGGAGAAAATAAAAGCTAATCAAGCAACAGACGTATAATTAATCTCAAAAATATACAAGCAGTTCCTGCAGCTCATTTCCAGAAAAATAAATGGCCCAATCAACAAATGGGACAAAGAACTAAACAGACATTTCTCCAAAGAAGACATACAGATGACTAACAAACACATGAAAAGATGCTCAACATCACTCATTGTCTGAGAAATGCAAATCAAAACCACAATGAGATACCATCTCACACTGGTCAGGATGGCTGCTATCAAAAAGTCTACAAACAATAAATTCTGGAGACAGTGTGGAGAAAAGGGAACCCTCTTACACTGTTGGTGGGAATGCAAACTAGTACAGCCACTATGGAGAACAGTGTGGAGATTCCCTAACAAACTGGAGATAGAACTGCCATACGACTCAGCAATCCCACTGCTGGACATACACATCGAGGAAACCAGAATTGAAAGAGACATGTGTACCCCAATGTTCATCACAGCACTGTTTCTGCTAGCCAGAACATGGAGGCAACCTAGATGTCCATCAGCAGACAAATGGATAAGAAAGCCGTGGTACATATACACCATGTAATATTACTCAGCAATTAAAAAGAATACATTTGAATCAGTTCTAATGAAGTGGATGAAACTGGATTCTATTATACAGAGTGAAGTAAGGCAGAAAGAAAAACACCAATACAGTATATTAATGCCTATATATGGAATTTAGAAATTGGTAACAATGACCCTATATGTGAGACAGCAAAAGAGGCACAGATGTAAAGAACAGACTTTTGGACTCTGTGGGAGAAGGCGAGGGTGGGATGATTTGAGAAAATAGCACTGAAGCACGTATATTATCATGTGTGAAATAGATCGCCAGTCTAGGTTTGATGCATGAGACAGGGTGCTCAGGACTGGTGCACCAGGATGACCCTGAGGGATGGGTAACATCCCATATGCTTCATCTCTAAGGGAGAATATTACGGATGCTGAACCATATCAAGTTCAGTTCAGTTCACTTCAGTTGCTCAATTGTGTCTGACTCTTTGTGACCCCAGGGATTGCAGCATGCCAGGCCTCCCTGTCCTTCACCAACTCCCAGAGTTTACTCTAACTCATATCTATTGAGTAGGTGATGCCATCCAAGAATCTCATCCTCTGTCTTTCCCTTGTCCTCCCACCTTCAATCTTTCCCAGCATCAGGGTCTTTTCAAATGAGTCAGTTCTTTGCATCAGGGAGCCAAAGTATTGGAGTTTCAGCTTGAGCATCAGTCCTTCAGTAAATATTAAGGACTGATTTCCTTTAGGATGGGCTGGTATTATCTCTTTGAAGTCCAAGGACTAGCAAAGGACTGTGAAAAAGGACAGAATCATGACTAAACCAGCAGTTACAAGCAAAGACAGGTTTTGATTTTTGAACAGAATTAAGTGCTTCAGATTATAAACCTAAAGCCTCCTTTGCATATGTAAAGCATCACCTAACTGTGAATCTGATTTGTCATTTAGACAATTAAGAAGATATTATCAACATTAGTATTTGCCAGAAAGAATGAAAGAGGAAAAACAAACGAACAAACAAACTAGTGATATCATCTTATCAATCTCATGAGCTACAGGAGGCCTTTTTGGGAGGAAAGGGAAGGAGTGTGAGAAACACATTGAAGCCTTTCTCAGACTGTACAAGCAAAGATGTTGATCTTCAGCCAAGAAGCAACTGCAGAAGTCCTTGCTGGCAAAGGTAAAGGAAGCTCAGAGATTCTATTTAACACTGCTGTGTTAAACATAGTCTCTACATATATATCTAAGTTTCCACCCCAGTCCCATGTGGTCTGATCACATACTCATGCACAAGCTCAGCTGTGTCCACATGTGCTCTTAAACTCTCACACATGTATACTCCCACTCACATTTACTCATTCACACTGTCCTTCACACTCACACCTGTGTTCAACTGCACTTCCCATCCTATACCAGCAGAGATATCTAAATCCTATAGAAATTAAAAATAGTTTTGAAAATACCCCTCTTAAGAAAAAAAAAAATTTAATTCCCAGCAGATGGATTGTGGACTTGATATTTATATTTTGAGAGGTTTCCATTGTAATAAAATCTATCAGTGTTTTTCATTCTATGCTGAGCCATTCATTTCTGATTGGAATACAGTTCCATTTTCCAAATTTGGCTAAATTAAACATATTTAAATAAAATTATGTATCAGAATGAGATAGATTTACAACTGGGAAAAACTGCAGTGTTTGCACATTTATTTTACCCTCTGAGACAGTGTCAATTCTGACAATTTTTTTCCTTCTTTTTTAAAATAAGTAAGCTGATATACTTTTTTTGACTATATGAATACTGTTAGGTATCTGACTCCTTCTCTTAATTAAAAAAATTAAATTAAAATTTATTGAATTAAAATAGATTTATAATGCTGTGTTACTTTCTGGGGCAATGAAAGTTGATTTTTATATATATTTATATATAAAATACATATGTTATATATTTATATATATATACTTTTCAGATTACTTCACATTATAGATTACTACAAGGTATTGAATGTACTTTTTGTGGCATATAGCTCAGTTCAGTTCAGTCACTCAGTCATGTCTGACTCTTTGCAACCCCATAGACTTCAGCACAGCAGGCCTCACTTCAACCCCCTGAGCTTGCTCAAACTCATGTCCATTGAATTGGTGATGTCATTCAACTATATCATCCTCTGTTGTCTCCTTATCCCCCTGCCTTCAATCTTTCCCAGCATCAGGATCTTTTCAAATGAGTCAATTCTTCACATCAGGTGGCCAAAGTATTGGAGTTTCGGTTTCAGCATCAGTCCTTCCAGTGAATATTCAGGACTGATTTCCTTTAGGATTGACTGGTATTATCTCCTTGCAGCCCAAGGAACTCTCAAGAGACTTCTGCAACACCACAGTTCAAAAGCATCAATTCTTTGGTGCTCAGCTTTCTTTATAGTCCAACTTTCACATTCATACATGACTATTGGAAAAGCTATACCTTTGACAATATAGATCTTTGTTGCCAAAGTTGTATCTCTGTTTTTTAATACACTGTCTAGATTGCCCATAGCTTTTCTACCAGGGAGCAACACCTTTTAATTTCATGGCTGCAGTCACCATTGGCAGTGATTTTGGAGCCCAAGAAAATAAAGTCTGTCATTGTTTCCCCATTTATTTGCCATGAAGTGATGGGACCAGATGTTACGATCTTAGTTTTTTGAATGCTGAGTTTTAAGCCAGTTTTTTCACTCTCCTCTTTCACTTTCATCAAGAGGCTCTTTCATTCCTCTTCCCTTTCTGCCATAAGGGTGGTGTCATCTGCATATCTGAGGTTGTTGATATGTCTCCCAGCAATCTTGATTCTAGCTCTTGCTTCATCCAACTCAGCATATTACACTCTGCATATAAGTTAAATAAGCAGGGTGATCATATACAGTCTTGACAAACTCCGTTCCCAATTTTGAACTAGTCCGTTGTTCCATGTCCTATTCTAACTGTTGCTTCTTGACCTTGATACAAATTTCTCAGGAGGCAGGTAAGGTGGTCTAGTATTCCCACCTCTTTAAGAATTTTCCACAGTTTTCTGTGATCCACAAAAAGCTTTAGCACAGTCAGTGAAGCAGAAGTAGATGTTTTTCTGGAATTCTCTTGCTCTTTTATGATCCAATGGATGTTGACAATTTTATCTCTGGTTCCTCTGCCTTTTTAAAATTCAGCTTGAACATCTATTTAATGTATAATAGTTTGTATCTGTTAATCATAAACTTTTAATTTATCCAACCCCCCTTCCCCTTTTGGTAACCTTAAGTTTGATTTCTGTGTCTGTTAGCATGTTTCTGTTTAGTAAATGAGTTCATTTGTATCATTCTTTTAAGATTTCACAGATAAGTGATTATTTGTCTTTCTCTGTCTGACTTACTTCTCCTAGTATGATAATCTCTAGATCCATCTAGATGTCTGACTCCTCTTAAGAGAAGAAGAAGCAAATGAAATATGAAGATTGGACTCTTTGAACTAAACAAGGGAAGAAAACACTAGCACTAGAACACATTTGTAATGTTTACTGGAATCTAAGCACTGTGCTAGACTACATAACAGGTATAATATAAACATATTTTCACTTAAGAAGACCAGGGCTTTATTCTTGCCTCTGGGGCAAGCAGCTGAGCAACACTGGATTCCAGTTACTCGTTCTGGCTCAAAGCTATGTCATTTAAAATTAAAGTCTACCAACAGTATTCTTCACAGAGCTAGAACAAATAATTTCACAATTTGTATGGAAATACAAAAAACCTCGAATAGCCAAAGCTATCTTGAGAAAGAAAAATGGAACTGGAGGAATCAACCTACCTGACTTCAGGCTCTACTACAAAGCCACAGTTATCAAGACAGTATGGTACTGGCACAAAGACAGAAATATAGATCAATGGAACAAAATAGAAAGCCCAGAGATAAATCCACGCACATATGGACACCTTATCTTTGACAAAGGAGGCAAGAATATACAATGGATTAAAGACAATCTCTTTAACAAGTGGTGCTGGGAAATCTGGTCAACCACTTGTAAAAGAATGAAACTAGACCACTTTCTAACACCATATACAAAAATAAACTCAAAATGGATTAAAGATCTCAATGTAAGACCAGAAACTATAAAACTCCTAGAGGAGAACATAGGCAAAACACTCTCTGACATACATCACAGCAGGATCCTCTATGACCCACCTCCCAGAATATTGGAAATAAAATCAAAAATAAACAAATGGGACCTAATTAAACTTAAAAGCTTCTGCACATCAAAGGAAACTATTAGCAAGGTGAAAAGACAGCCTTCAGAATGGGAGAAAATAATAGCAAATGAAGCAACCGACAAACAACTAATCTCAAAAATATACAAGCAACTCCTACAGCTCAACTCCAGAAAAATAAATGACCCAATCAAAAAATGGGCCAAAGATCTAAATAGACATTTTTCCAAAGAAGACATACAGATGGCTAACAAACACATGAAAAGATGCTCAGCATCACTCATTATCAGAGAAATGCAAATCAAAACCACTATGAGATACCATTTCACACCAGTCAGAATGGCTGCGATCCAAAAAGTCTACAAATAATAAATGCTGGAGAGGGTGTGGAGAAAAGGGAACCCTCTTACACTGTTGGTGGGAATGCAAACTAGTACAGCCACTATGGAGAACAGTGTGGAGATTTCTTAAAAAACTGGAAATAGAACTGCCTTATGATCCAGCAATCCCACTGCTGGGCATACACACTGAGGAAACCAGAAGGGAAAGAGACACGTGTACCCCAATGTTCATCGCAGCACTGTTTATAATAGCCAGGACATGGAAGCAACCTAGATGTCCATCAGCAGATGAATGGATAAGAAAGCTGTGGTACATATACACAATGGAGTATTACTCAGCCATTAAAAAGAATACATTTGAATCAGTTCTAATGAGGTGGATGAAACTGGAGCCTATTATACAGAGTGAAGTAAGCCAGAAGGAAAAACACCAATACAGTATACTAACGCATATATATGGAATTTAGAAAGATGGTAACGATAACCCTGTATACGAGACAGCAAAAGAGACACTGATGTATAGAACAGGATTATGGACTCTGTGGGAGAGGGAGAGGGTGGGAAGATCTGGGAGAATGGCATTGAAACATGTGAAATGTCATGTATGAAACGAGATGCCAGTCCAGGTTCAATGCATGATGCTGGATGCTTGGGGCTGGTGCACTGGGATGACCCAGAGGGATGGTATGGGGAGGGAGGAGGGAGGAGGGTTCAGGATGGGGAACACATGAGAAATAAAGGAATAAAAAATTAAAATAAATAAATAAATAAATAAAAATAAAAAAAATAAAATTAAAGTCTTTAACTTTAATTTTAATTTTAGAAATTTAATTGATAGATCATTTATACTATCATATGCTGATTTAAATTTTTATCATTATATAGGATAATAAAACCTTCATTTGATAACTTTATTTACAAAATTATTTTTATGAGCATTATGGTCTATGGCACTGCATGTCCACATGTCCCTTCTCCAGTAGGTTTTAAAAAGTCCAACTTTTATTTTTCTTATATTTCCTTTAAAATTGAATTCTCTTTTTTGGAGTTAGAAAAATCTAGCCTCCATCTCATTATTTCTAAGTGCTTGTTTTCACTCATATTCAATGTAAAATAGCTAAAAATTTTACAGCCCCTGCTGTTTATGGAGTGCTTTCACAAATGTTAAATTGATCCACCTTCAAGGAATTGAAGAAGACCTTCAGAGTTTAGGATTTCTTGGTTAAAGAAAAAGGTGATAAGGAGGATTAGGAAGTCCACTGTTCTTCCTTCAATTTATGAACTAATAAAAGTGTCACACAGATGGAGATCAAGATATAAAATTGATATAACTAGTTTTGATAAAATCCAAAATGGCAATTTCATCTTAGATATCTAGACTCAAGGAAAGCTTTAACTATTTACTGCAGATCAGTGTCTATATTGTTTCCCCTGTTGCCAGCATAGCCTGAATGCGGATTTCCCCCATCACTACAGGCCAGGAATCCATCATGGAAGAAAGAGAACATCCATCTGTTAGGCAGGAAATTAGCCACAGGCAACTAAATGTCCAATGGCTGCCTAATCTCACCAAGCTATTTACCAGCCCCATGCCAAATATACCCCCATGAATATACTCCAAAATAGTCAAAGGACTTGAAAAATTCCCCACTGGCTGATTGGAGGGACTTTCCCTACTCTGACACATGTACATACATAATGCTAGCATGTACTTAGATAACCTTTAGTCACCATTGGACTCATTAAATATTTATAAATATTCCATGAATACATATATCTAATCATGACAGACTGAATTTGGGAAGGACATGTGAAGTAGAGTCTCTTGTTTTATGATCTGCAGTTTTCAAATAAGACTGTCAATCAACAACTTCCTGGATAATGCAAAAACCTTACCTTAAAAACCCTGCACCACAGCCCTCTGGGGCCATTGTCTTCCTTGGCCTGGCCCAACTTTCTCGTGAGGTGTTCTCTCTGTTTTCTCCTTCATTATCTTCAATAAAGCTTTTTGCAATGGGTAAGATCTCAGATTCTTATTTGCATCCTTACCAAGAACTGAGACTCATGGGAGGAGGGCTCACTAGATCCTCTACTAACACATTCAGAGAAGAGGCTACTCCAAAAAATGAGGACCCAGAAAGGCTTAAATCCTGTATGCTATAGACTGAATGTCTGTGCCCTCCTCTACAGTTTATATCAGTTCAGTTCAGTTGCTCAGTCCGGTGAATCGAAGCACGCCAGGCCTCCCTGTCCATCATCAACTCCCGGAGGACACTCAGACTCACATCCATTGAGTCAGTGATGCCATCCAGCCATCTCATCCTCTGTCGTCCCCTTCTCCTCCTGCCCCCAATCCCTCCCGGCATCAGAGTCTTTTCCAATGAGTCAACTCTTTGCATGACGTGGCCAAAGTACTGGAGTTTCAGCTTTAGCATCATTCCTTCCAAAGAAATCCCAGGGCTGATCTCCTTCAGAATGGACTGGTTGGATCTCCTTGCAGTCCAAGGGACTCTCAAGAGTCTTCTCCAACATCACAGTTCAAAAGCATCAATTCTTCGGCGCTCAGCCTTCTTCACAGTCCAACTCTCACATCCATACATGACCACAGGAAAAACCATAGCCTTGACTAGATGAACCTTTGTTGGCAAAGTAATGTCTGCTTTTGAATATGCTATCTAGTGTGGTCATAACTTTCCTTCCAAGGAGTAAGCATCTTTTAATTTCATGGCTGCAGTCACCATCTGCAGTGATTTTGGAGCCCCAAAAAATAAAGTCAGCCACTGTTTCCACTGTTTCTCCATCTATTTCCCATAAAGTGATGGGACCAGATGCCATGATCTTAGTTTTCTGAATGTTGAGCTTTAAGTCAACATTTTCACTCTCCTCTTTCATCAAGAGGCTTTTTAGTTACTCTTCACTTTCTGCCATAAGGATGTTGTCATCTGCATATCTGAGGTTATTGATATTTCTCCTGGCAATCTTGATTCCAACTTGCGCTTCTTCCAGACCAGCATTTCTCATGATATACTCTGCATATAAGTTAGTGCTAAGATTTGTAAGTCTGCTTGTAGAGTCAAATATCATTTGTTTATTCAGGATAAATTCCCATACATTCTTATATCACCTACTAGGCAACAGCACAGTCCTGAGTATATGAGTTATATTAAGGAAATAAACATTGAAAAACCCCATCCTTGATGGATCTTCTATGGCAGTAACCGATTTAATTGTTAGGTGTCATAAATGTAAATAGAATATAAATATGCAAAATATGTCATCCCATTCTTCACACAAATAATCTAGCTAGGTCTCAGGTAATTTTGTGAACCATGACTCTTTTTCCTAAACATGTACACATTTAATATCTGAAGAATAAAGAAAAACTATGAAACTAAGATTCTATTTGCTTTATTTATTTATTTATTTTTTAGGTAAAGATGGGCAGCTTTTGAAAAAATAAAATGAAAAGTTCTTATTTTTATGTGTGTGGCCAAGATTCAAACCAAGAAATATTTTATACAAAAATATATGCTGCAGCCAGACCCCATGCAGACAGTGGAAGTGAAAGCCTTCCTTCACTTAGAGAAGTGAAATTCAAAGAAGTGAAATAAGACCAAGGAAATAGACTGAACAGCAAAGACATTCATTCATAGTGGAAATGTTCAGCAGGAGAAGGTCTCCAGAGAAGTTCCAGAACATAAGGAGAACAATGGGCTGGATATCGTCAAGCAGAGAAACCCAACATGGTAGCAACGTAGGTATGGAACTACAGACAATAGAGAACTTTAAAATAGATACATATATCCTTAACTGTGATTAGTTTTGTATAATACATAGATATCATTTTATATTGCATATATTTTATTTTTCCTACCTAACAAGCTTATAATAATAATAAGAGCATCTTCTTGTGTTTTCTCTTTCTGGAATATGAGATTCTGCCTTTAGAAATATATTAAAAATGTTTATACTTCTCTTTTTATAGGTCTTGTACCTTTCTTCTTAAATGTATTCTTAAGAATTATATACACTTTATCAAGACAATTTTCTTTTTTATTTGAGTATTTCATTTCTGTTTTTAGTTGGATATTTTTAGTGTCACTGACTAAGAATATTCAGGTTTCTTTCTTTTTTTTTTTTTTTTTAGTGAAAAGTAAAACATCTCTACTTTTATTCTCACTTATTTTAGACTAAAAGGATGGCATTTTCTTCTCACCCCTTAACAGACTGAAAACATTATTTTTTTATATTTAAGAAAAGGAAAACTATAATTTTTTACTCATTAATGATTTAAGACCATAATTATAATAAGGCATCAAGTTCTGTGTAAAACAATAATATATTTTAGCAGAAGATAAAAGATAGGAGACAAGTGTTCACTAAGTGAGGCGGTGAAATAAATATGAAAGAGGAAATCTGAATACTGGGAAGAAAGAAAAAAACTGACTACATTAAAATTAATAGCAGAATTTCCCAACTGGGAGGCTTTGCTCTGCATGTAAATCTTGCCCAAGAAAGGCAAGGATCAGCTGCCAGTTGAGTAAATACAGAAGGACTCTCCAGGAAATTGATTCATATGACCAGTAGTCCTGGGAGCTAAGACATCATTTACTATTGTACCTATTCTCACTTGACTGAGACTTTCTCAATATCTATTCTAAGAACTTCTGCCAAGTTACTCCTCATCAATATCTAAAGAAGACTTTTCACCAACTTTTCCAATTAATTCTTTCATTCTCTGTTCCTCCAAAATGTAGCTCATTTATGCCATACTAAGATTTTACTCAGTTTGTTTTTGTTGTTGTTGTTGTTTAGGGCAATGTGGATTCTATCCATTGAATGACTATAACAGCTTAAAGCATCTAGGAGGAGAGAGAAATATGTGTATCTAGGGGTCTAGGATTTGAAGGTATGATGACCAGAACAGGTTAAGGGATACCCCATTATATTAGCACTTAAAAACAAACAAACAGCAGTTAGAGATCATCCAGCCATTTTACCATTCTATTGTCATTCATAAACACCATCTAGCTGAGTTTATTGGATTTTCTAAGCTCATCTTATTATAAAACCAAATCCACAGGATAACAATGGTAACTTTCGCTCCAGCACTACACATTTTGAAGTTCACTGAAACTCGGCTGGATTTGGGTGACATGCCCAGAACCAACCAGCCACTGTGGTCAAGGTAAGGTCTAGTTTACATGCTCCACTCTTTTATTCTTGGGTGAAATCAAACATATCAGAACCACAGGCACTGAGAATGTAGGAGAATGTCGATTTCCATAGGGACACACTTTAAGTTAAATTGTAAGAGGAAAAAAGTCTTAAGGAATAATATAATAGATTAACTATCCTCTAGGAAGTAAATGGCACCCCACTCCAGTACTCTTGCCTGGAAAATCCCAGGGGTGGAGGAGCCTGGTGGGCTGCAGTCCATGGGGCACTAAAAGTCGGACATGACTGAGACTTCACTTTCACTTTTCACTTTCATGCATTGGAGAAGGAAATGGCAACCCACTCCAGTGTTCTTGCCTGGAGAATCCCAGGGATGGTGGGGCCTGGTGGGCTGCCGTCTATGGGGTCGCACAGAGTTGGACACGACTGAAGCGACAGCAGCAACAGGAAGTAAGTAAAAACTTGATATCATTTAAAATGCCAAAATAAAATACAAAGACAATGATACTTTAATTAGAATCAAAATTTTAACTTGATTAAATGTTTTCAAAGTTTACATGGAGAAAAAATGGAAATAAGGAATTCTTGAAAAGTGAAACACTGAGTAAAGATTTGCTATACTCAAAAATAAAAGTTGTTATAAATCACCATAATAAAAAACAGTTCAGTGTCTTTGGAAAGGTAGCCAAATAAATATCTGTTACAGAGTCTAAGGATAAATCCAATTAAGATGTAAATGAGGGAGTCAGTGTGACATTTAGGTAAAGGAAGGGCTTGATTATACAAGTAAGTATAATGGGCCAGTAGTCAAAGAATGCTACATTTCTTTATTTCTATAAATCAAACATAATCTACTTAGAAAGTATGCAAAGTGGTAGGGAAGTCAATGTCAATGATTGGAAGGAGTGGACCGCTGATTTCCTAGGGTCTTAAAAGTGAGAATCTTTGTATTAGTGTACAAAACTGTATAACAAATTACCATAAATTTAGCAGTTTAATACAGCACAGATTTCTTATCTCAGTTTATGTGGGTCAAACCTCTGGGCACAGTAAAACCAAATCCTCTCTTCAGGGTCTCACCAATATGGAATAATGGTGCTAATTGGTCTGTGTTCTCATCTGGAGTTTGAAGTGTTCCTTCAAGCTTATCCAGGAAGTTGAAAGATTTCAGTCCTTTTGGAGGAGGTTCCTATTTTTGTGTGGTCAGTTGGGGTCATCCTCAGCTCTTAGAGGCTGTCCTAATGTCCTAGCCACGTGGCCCTAAAACAATACCAATATAGACCTTATTTTCAATGCCAACAGGAGAATCCCTGACAGTCCAATAAGAAGGTGTCTCACTTAACATAATGCTAAGTCACTTAACATAATGTTTTGTCACTTAATATAATGTTATCTCAAAATATTTTCCTCCATGTTAGCTACTACAAAATCTGATTAGATGGATTTCTGTGCACTTGGCAATTTCATCTCTTGAGTCTATAATTCACAGAACATTTACAACATATGCATGTAAAGGTTAAAATCCTAAAAGATGATTATATTAAAGTGCTGCACTCAATATGTCAGCAAATTTGGAAAACTAACAGTGGCCACAGGACTGGAAAAGGTCAGTTTTCATCCCAATTCTCAAAAAGGGAAATACTAAAGAATGTTCAAACTGCCAGATGATTGCACTCATCTCCCATGCTAATAAATTTGTGCTCAAAATTCTTCAAGCTAGACTTCAGCAATACAAGAATCAAGAGCTTCCAGATGTTCAAGCTGGGTTTAGAAAAAGGCAGAGGAACCAGAGATCAAATTACTAACAGTCACTGGTTCATATAGAAAGCAAGACTTTTCAGAAAATCATCTACCTCTGTTTCATTGACTATGCTAAAGCCTTTGAGTGTATGGATCATAACAAACTGTGGAAAACTCTTAAAGGGATGGGAATACCAGACCATCTTACCTATCTCCTGAGAAACCTGTATGCAGGTGAACAAGCAACAGTTAGAACCTTATATGGAACAAATGACTGGTTCAAAATTGAGAAGGGAGTATGACAAGGCTGTTTATTGACACTCTATTTATTTAGCTTATATGTAGAGCATATCATGCAGAATGCCTGGCTGGATGAGTTACAAGCTGAAGTCTAGATTGCCAGGAGAAATATCAACAACCTCAAATATGCAAATTATACCACTTTAATGGCAGAAAGGGAAGAGGAACTAGACATCTTGATGAAAGAGGAAAGTGAAAGTGAAAGTAGCTCAGTTGTGTCCACTCTCTGCGACTCCATGGCCTAAACAGTCTGGAATTCTCTAAGCCAGAATAATGGAGTGAGTAGACTTTCTCTTCTCCAGGGGATCTTGGAGAGTGAAAAAGCTGGCTTAAAACTCAATATTTTAAAAACTAAGATCATGGCATTCATCCCCATTACTTCACAGCAAATAGAAGGGGAAAGGTGGAAGCAGTGACAGATTTCCTCTTCTTAGGGTTTAAAATCACTGTGGATGGTGACTTACAGCCATGAAATTAGAAGACTATTTCTTAGCAGAAAATCTATGACAATCCTAAACAATGTATTAAAAAACAAGGACATCACTTTGCCAACAAAGGTCCATATAGTCAAGGCTATTGTCTTTCCAGTAGTCATGTACAGATTTGAGAGTTAGACCATCAGGAGGGTAGAGTGCTTTCAAACTGTGGTGCTGGAGAAGACTCCTGAGCATCCCTGAACATCAAGGAGGTCAAACCAGTCAATCCTAAAGGAAATCAATCCTGAATACTCATTGGAAGTACTCATGCTGAAGCTGAAGCTCCAATACTTTGGCCACCTGACACAAAGAGCTGATTCATTAGAAAAGACCCTGATGCCAAGAAAGACTGAAGGCAGAAGAAGAAGAGGGCATCAAGGAAGAGATGGTTGGATGGTATCACTGATTGAAAGGGCATCAACTTCAGCAAACTCCAGAAGATGGTGAAGGACAGGGAAGCCTGGCATGCTGCAGTCCATGAAGTGGCAAATAGTTGAACACAAATTAGTGACTAAATGACAACATGTAAAATTTCAGCCATTATAATGAGACAGCAAAGAAATAATACTTCTTATTATCTCTAATTTTTTTATAAAATGTAAACAATCATGAATTAATTAAGCCTAGATTATCTTTCCAGGTAAACAGGACATATAACAAAAATAGATAAATAAAAAGATCAAAGAACAAACTAAACTAAAATGAAATTATTCATTTGGTAAAAACTATAATAAACAGTATTTAAATGCAAATGATAGACAAATAGAAAATAAAACATTATTGTATATAACAGAGAAGTACGTACAATAAACAATTTTAAATTAATGCAGTTTCTATAAATTAATAAGTAAAATATTTTAATGGAAAAATAATAAAAGCTATGAACAAATAATTCACAGAATAGAAAATTCAAAAGGACAATAACCATATCATTAGATGTCTAGCATTACTAGAAATTAGGAAATTGCAAATTAAATCAGTAATAAAATATCATTTTTTACCATTGCACTGAAAGATATAGAGGAAAAAATATCCTTACTCACTGTTGATGGTACAGTATATTATAAAAAATTTAGGAAGCAATCTAGCAGTATTTTTAAAATTTAAAGTATATGTACTCTTAGAACCAACATTTTTCTTCTGTGAACTTTCTCTACACATATGAAATTATCAATAATTGAGAGAAATCAGCATGACTGAAATTAATTTTAAAATTCCAGTAACAATGTTAGTACTTAAGTATAGAAAAATGATTGAAAATGCATTGAGTTCATTTAATATAAAGCTGTAAAGTATTGAAAGATAACAAGTTAAATGTATATTAAATGCATATTAATTTGGAAGGATGTCCACTGCATATTTTTAAGGGAGAACAATTAAGTTAAAAGTTTTGAAAATTATCTTACATTTTTGAGGATAAATCAAATGAAACAATAATTTTATCATGTATGTATTTGAACAGAGGTACTATTTTTAAAGATATAGTTTATACCAAAATGTTAATAACCTTTAGGTCTGTTTTTCAGTACTCACCCAATATAAGTGCTTTTAAATTTTGCAGGAGTATATTTCTACCATATAAAAATCATATATCAGTGAGTTGAGATGACCTTAACCTAAGAATAAGTTCCACTGTATGTCTTAGATAAGCTTGATCCTTGGGCTCTAACTCCCATAGTGTTTTGCTTTTGCCTTCTACACAAAACTGCTCTCTGACCACAATACTTTGTCAATACCTGAGACTACTTCTGCATTTCCAAATCTATATATGTAACTGCTTATTGATCTCTACTAAATATTGACTGTTTCAAAGAATATTAATTTTTTTAAGTTATTTTTTTGAAGCCAAACAACATGCATGCTAAGTCATTTCAGTCGTGTCTGACTCTTTGAAACCCCATGGACTGTAGCTGACCAGGCTCCTCTATCCATGGGATTCTCTAGGCAAGAATACTGAAGTGGGTTGCCATTTCTTTTTCCATGGAATCTGTCTGACACAGGGATCTAACCTGCATCTCTTATGTCTCCTGCATTGGCAGATGAGTTCTTTACCACTAGCGCCACCTGGGAAGTCCAGCCAAACATACTAGAGAGGACAAATGCAACCATCATGTGTTGAATAACTATTCTGTGCACACAACTAGCTAGTAGCTTTCAGTGTCCATAAATGTGAAACTTATTCATTCAAACACTTCTTTGTAGAGCAGTGAGTAGAATCCTGATTAGTAGGCATACACACAAGAAAAATACTAACATAAATGGCGATGACAACAACAAAAGAGTGAATGAATTTGACTCAAAATAGAGTTAAGGGACATTCCCAGAAGCAACGTAAATGGACCAAAATTGTTTATTTTCCCATATGTTAAACACTCCATTTTCCCTCTAGCAGCTTGTGTCTATTCTCGTTTCTTAAGTAGGCCTGAAACAAGATCTGATCTCTATAAATTAAAATTTTGAAGGCAGGATGCAAGACAGCCACTTAGAAAATCAAAGTTTTATATTTTCAGTCTTCTTTATCCACAATCAGCTAAAAAATATCTAGTTTATTTTTCCCAGTCACATTTTACTCCTATTCAAAAGATTCTTGTGTAAATTTGACAAATTTAGATAATTTTTTCTTTTGTTTTTTCATACTGTCTTAGTCCACTCAGGCTACCATAACATACCACATGCTGGGTGGCAGAAACAACAGAACTTTCTCCTAGGAAAGCTTAAGATCAAGCTAGCAGCAGGTATGGTTTCTGGTGAGACCTCTCTTGCTAGCTTGTAGATGCCCACTTTTTTTTTTTTTTTTTTTTTTTTTTTTTCTTCACATGACTTTTCCTGAGTCTGTTTGCAGAGAAATAGAAAAATCTCTCTCTTCTTCTTATAAGCCACTGATACTATTGGATTAGTACCATACCCTTATGATCACATTCAATTTTATATACCTCCTAAAAGCCTGATTTCCAAATGCAGTCATTTTAGAAATTAGAGCTTTAACATGTGGATTTGGGGTGGGGAGCCAGAACTCAAAGATACCAATGTTTAACATTTTAATTATTTATTTCAGAGTAATTAATCTATGAATGGGGCTTCCTGAATGGCTCAGTGGTAAAGAATCTGCTTGTGAGGCAGAAGACGCAGAAGACGCTGCAGATTCAATCCCTGGGTTGGAAAGATCCCTTGGAGAAGGGCATGATAACCCACTCCAGTATTCTTGCTTGGAGAATTCCATGTCAGAAGAATCTGGCAGGCTACAGTCCATATGGTCGCTCAGAGGCAGACACGACTGAAGCAACTGAGTACACCCGCAATCTATTAATACCTATTATATGCAGAGAAAGTAGAGGTTACAGTGTTGTACACAATTATTATAATAATGATACCATATATGTCTGTGTATTCATTCATCAATTTACTCTTTCGACAAACATTTTCAGAAACCTATTCTAGTCATATGAAACATAAAAGCCCAAATAATAAGTGAGTAATTTCAGTTTGTATAATTTGAGGAGAATTTGGGACATTTCTATTGTCATATCAAATGATCAGTCACCACTACTTTTGGTTACCTGTTCTATACTCAACATTCTAGGATGCATTTGGGGGAATGAAAATGGAAGCACATAATACACATTTTGATGTTGAAAATATAATATGCTCATAAATCTTTTAGTGGGGAATTATTTGGAATTATCAGCAATCATTACTATTTCAGTTTTGACTATGCCAAAGCCTTTGACTGTGTGGATCACAATAAACTGGGGGAAATTCTGAAAGAGATGGGAATACCAGACCACCTGATCTGCCTCTTGAGAAATTTGTATGCAAGTCAGGAAGCAACAGTTAGAACTGGACAGGGAACAACAGACTGGTTCCATATATGAAAAGGAGTACGTCAAGACTGTATATTGTCACCCTGTTTATTTAACTTATATGCAGAGAACATCATGAGAAACGCTGGACTGGAAGAAACACAAGCTGGAATCAAGATAGCCTGGAGAAATATCAATAACCTCAGATATGCAGATGACACCACCCTGATGGCAGAAAGTGAAGAGGAACTAAAAAGCCTCTTGATGAAAGTGAAAGTGGAGAGTGAAAAAGTTGGCTTAAAGCTCAACATTCAGCAAACGAAGATCACGGCATCCAGTCCCATCACTTCATGGGAAATAGATGGGAAAGCAGTGGAAACAGTGTCAGACTTTATTTTTCTGGGCTCCAAAATCACTGCAGATGGTGACTGCAGCCATGAAATTAAAAGACGCTTACTCCTTGGAAGGAAAGTTGTGACCAACCTAGATAGCATATTCAAAAGCAGAGACATTACTTTGCCAACAAAGGTTCGTCTAGTCAAGGCTATGGTTTTTCCTGTGGTCATGTATGGATGTGAGAGTTGGACTGTGAAGAAGGCTGAGCGCTGAAGAATTGATGCTTTTGAACTGTGGTGTTGGAGAAGACTCTTGAGAGTCCCTTGGACTGCAAGGAGATCCAACCAGTCCATTCTGAAGGAGATCAGCCCTGGGATTTCTTTGGAAGGAATGATGCTAAAGCTAAAACTCCAGTACTTTGGCCACCTCATACAAAGAGTTGACTCATTGGAAAAGACTCTGATGCTGGGAGGGATTGGGGGCAAGAGGAGAAGGAAACAACAGAGGATGAGATGGCTGGAAGGCATCACTGACTCGATGGACGTGAGTCTGAGTGAACTCCAGGAGTTAGTGATGGACAGGGAGGCCTGGCGTGCTGCGATTCATGGGGTCGCAGAGTCGGACACGACTAAGTGACTGATCTTATATGATCTGATGTCTACAACAATGCTGTGTAATAATCAGTCATGACACTTCCATGGCATATTTAGTGACAGGATTATTTCCACTCTTGAGACTGTCAGCTGGGCAGTTCTGCTGACTGAGTTGGGCTCAGTGGAGTCCACATATTCACCTGTGGTTAGCTGTTAGTTGTTATGCTTTACTGATCTTGGGTAGATTCTTTCACACTTCTGGGCTTGTAGCTGGAAAAAAAATGATCTCATTTGGTTCCACTTGATGCACAGTAAGGATAGCCAGGGTAGGGTTTAGAAAGAGAAAATGGAATTCTGGAAAGCCTAATAACCTGAGTCTGAGAACTGTCACAGCATCATTTCCTTATAATCCACTATGCAAAACATGTTACAAGGCCAGGCCAAATCCTATGAGTAAAGAAAATGAGTGCATCATTTGTGAAGTGAAAAATTGCATTGCAAAGTATGTAGATACTGGGGTTGACTGATAAATAGGTGAAGAATTAGGACCATTTTTTCAATCAATATAGTACTGTAACACACATAAAACCTGGGGAAAACATAAACTTAATTTGTTAAATCACTTTACTTCATAGATAACCAGAGAAATTACCAAATGAATCCACAGATATACTCAAGCTTGCAGATCACAGACAGGAAAATAAGCTCAGTCAGTTCAGTTCAGTTCAGGCACTCAGATGTGTCCAACTCTTTGTGACCCCATGAACTGCAGCACATCAGGCCTCCTTGTCCATCACCAACTCCCAGAGTTTACTCAAACTCATGTCCATTGAGTCGGTGATGCCATCGAACCATCTCATCCTCTGTCATCCCCTTCTCCTCCTGCCTTCAATCTTTCCCAACATCAGGGTCTTTTCAAATGAGTCAGCTCTTTGCATGAGGTGGCCAAAGTATTGGAGTTTCAGCTTCAACATCATTCCTTCCAATGAACACCTAGGAACGATTTCCTTTAGGATGGACTGGTTGGATCTCCTTGCAGTCCAAGGGACCCTCAAGAGTCTTCTCCAACACTACAGTTCAAAAGCATCAATGCTTCTGCACTCGGTTTTCTTTATAGTCCAACTCTCACATCCATACATGACCACTGGAAAAACCATAGCCTTAACTAGATGGACCTTTGTTGACAAAGTAATGTCTCTGCTTTTTAATATGCTGTCTGGATTGTTCATAACTTTCCTTCCAAGGAGTAAGTGTCTTTTAATTTTATGGCTGCAGTCACCATCTGCAGTGATTTTGGAGCCCAAAGAAATAAAGTCAGCCACTATTTCCACTGTTTCCCCATCTATGTGCCATGAAGTGATAGGACTGGATGCAATGATCTTAGTTTTCTTAATGTTGAGTTTTAAGCCAACTTTTCAGTCTCCTCTTTCACTTTCATCAAGAGGCTCTTTAGTTCCTCTTCCCTTTCTCCCATAAGGGTGGTGCCATCTGCATATCTGAGGTTACTGATATTTCTCCCGGCCATCTTGATTCCACCTTGTGCTTCATCCAGCCCAGCGTTTCTCATGATGTCCTCTACATATAAGTTAAATAAAGTACTTTGACATACTCCTTTTCCTGTTTGGGCCAGTCTGCTGTTCTATGTCCAGTTCTGTTTCTTCCTGACCTGCATATAGATTTCTCAAGAGGGAGGTCAGATGGTCTGGTATTCCCAACTCTTTCAGAATTTTCCACAGTTCATTGTGATCCACAGTCAAAGGCTTTGGCATAGTCAATAAAGCAGAAATAGATGTATTTCTGACACTCTCTTGCTTTTTCAATGATCCACAAGATGTTGGCAATTTGATCTCTGGCTCCACTCCCTTTTCTAAAACCATCTTCAGCATCTGGAAGTTTATGGTTCACGTATTGCTGAAGCCTGGCTTGGAGGATTTTAAACATCACTTTGCTAGCGTGTGAGATAAGGGCAATTGTGTGGTAGTTTAAGCATTCTTTGGTATTGCCTTTCTTTGGGATTGGAATGAAAACTGACCTTTTCCAGTCCTTTGGCAACTGCTGAGTTCTCCAAATTTGCTGGCATACTGAGCACAGCACTTTCACAGCATCATCTTTCAGGATTTGAAATACCTCAACTGAATTCCATCCCCTCCAGAAGCTTTGTTCATAGTGATGCTTTCTAAGGCCCACTTGACTTCACATTCCAGGATGTCTGGCCCTAGGTGAGTGATCACACCATCGTGATTTTCTGGGTCATGAAGATGTTTTCTGTACAGTTCTTCCATGTATTCTTGCCACCTTTTCTTAATATCTTCTGCTTCTGTTAGGTCCCTACCATTTCTGTCCTTTATTGAGCCCATATTGTATGAAATATTCCCATGGTATCTCCAATTTTCTTGAAGAGATCTCTAGTTTTTCCCATTCTATTATTGTCTTCTATTTCTTTGCACTGATCACTGAGGAAGGCTTTCTTAACTCTCCTTGCTATTCTTTGGAACTCTGCATTCAAATGGTTATATCTTTCCTTTTCTCCTTTGCTTTTCACTTCTCTTCTTTTCACAGCTATTGGTAAGGCCTCCTCAGACAGCCATTTTGCTTTTTTGCATTGTTTCTTCTTGGGAATGGTCTTGATCCCTGTCTCCTGTACAATGTCACCAACCTGCATCCATGGTTCATCAGGTACTCTGTCTATCAGACCTAGCCACTTAAGTCTATTTCTCACTCCCACTTTATAATCATAAGGAATATGACTTAGATCATATCTGAATGCTCTAGTATTTCCCCTACTTTCTTCAATTTCAGCCTGAATTTGGCAATAAGGAATTCATGATCTGAGGCACAGTCAGCTCCTGGTCTTGTTTTTGCTGACTGTATTGAGCTTCTCCATCTTTGGCTGCAAAGAACATAATAAATCTGATTTAGTTATTGACCATCTGTTGATGTCCATGTGTAGAGTCCTCTCTTGTGCTGTGGAAAGAGGGTGTTTGCTATGACCAGTACATTCTCTTGGCAAAACTCTGTTAGCCTTTGCCCTGCTTCATTCTTTACTCCAAAGCCAAATTTGCCTGTTACTCCAGATGTTGCTTGACTTCCTACTTTTTCATTGTAGTCCCCTCTAATGAAAGGACATCTTTTTGGGGGAGTCAACACTAAATATCATGATGGAGATGCAGAAATGGTGCAGTCAGTTGCATATAAATTTGCATGTTGAGTGTTTGGCTGGAAAGGGGTAAGCTCTGAAGCTCCTCTCTGTGGAAATTCTTTTTTAGCATCTTAAAGCACAGTGTTTCATCCAACTTGGGAAGGAAATATTTGAATTTGATTCCTTAAAGTTTCATAATAACATGTTAAATATGTCAAGATATTATTTTTCTAGAATTAAATTATTTTATAATAAATTAAACTTTTATTAATAAAAACATAACTTCACAGGAATTACTTAAATGTATTTTTAAAATATGTTTTTATGATGGATTATAGGAGACAGGATAAATGAGCTACCTGTGATTTTGATTCAACTTTCAACCACGTTAATTCTAAACATTCTGATGTTTACACATGATCAGCCCTGTGTTATAGTCGGTCATGTTTAAATTAATTAAATGAATGAAAATAATGAATTTGAATAACGAAATATTAAAAAAGCTCACTCCACAAATAACAATTTATAATGATGTGTGCAGAATAGCTCTTTAATATAAGGATTTAGTTGTAGTCATCTTGTACACTAATGCCAAATCTCAATACTTGTAAAAAGGAAGATCTAAGTAATTACCCAATCCCATAAAAGAGCCCTAATTTAATTTTATATTATTTTAATCAGATATAGTAATAAAATGTATATGAGCATTTCTATCTTCAAAAAACATATACAGCATCTTAAATATGTATCAGTTCAGTTCAGTGCTCAGTCATGTCTGACTGTTTGTGGGCCTATGGACTGCACCAGGCCAGGCCTTCCCTGTTCATCACCAACTCCCGGAGTTCACTCAGACTCACGTCCATCGAGTCAGTGATGCCATCCAGCCATCTCATCCTCTGTCATCCCCTTCTCCTCCTGCCCCCAATCCCTCCCAGCATCAGAGTCTTTTCCATTGAGTCAACTCTTCGCATGAGGTGGCCAAAGTACTGGAGTTTCAGCTTTAGCATCATTCCTTCCAAAGAAATCCCAGGGCTGATCTCCTTCAGAATGGACTGGTTGGATCTCCTTGCAGTCCAAGGGACTCTCAAGAGTCTTCTCCAACACCACAGTTCAAAAGCATCAATTCTTTGGCGCTCAGCCTTCTTCACAGTCCAACTCTCACATCCATACATGACCACTGGAAAAACCATAGCCTTGACTAGATGAACCTTTGTTGGCAAAGTAACGTCTCTGCTTTTGAATATGCTATCTAGTTTGGTCACAACTTTCCTTCCAAGGAGTAAGTGTCTTTTAATTTCATGGCTGTAGTCACCATCTGCAGTGATTTTCGAGCCCAGAAAAATAAAGTCTGACACTGTTTCCACTGCTTCCCCATCTATTTCCCATGAAGTGATGGGACTGGATGCCATGATCTTCGTTTTCTGAATGAATTAGAATGAATAGGTGTATATATCTATAACTAAAATTTGAATTCCAAGGAAAGCTAAAACTTCCAATGTTTATCTATTGCATCATTTGCCTTTTTGTACAAAACCAGGCTAGGAATAAAAAGAACTAAAACCTAAATATTTTTGGAGTTTTCTCTTTTACACAAAAGGTAATTGTCTTATCAGAGATTTCTATACACTTCTTTGTGTTGTCATCCTGAGAGAGTTCTGATAATAAAGGGGGTGATGGTAATGGCTGCTGCTGCTGCTGCTGCTAAGTCACGTCAGTCGTGTCCGACTCTGTGCATCCCCATAGACGGCAGCCCACCAGGCTCTGCCGTCCTTGGGATTCTCCAGGCAAGAACACTGGAGTGGGTTGCCATGTCTCTCTCCAATGCATGAAAGTGAAAGTGAAGTCGTTCAGTTGTGCCCGACTCTTTGCGACCCATGGACTGCAGCCTACCAGGCTCCTCCGTCCATGGGATTTTCCAGGCAAGAGTACTGGAGTGGGGTGCCATTGCCTTCTCCGGATGGTAGTGGAAGTTAGACAATAAAAATAATTTCTTGAAGTTTTTTATTTTTTGTCCCACTCAGTGTCAGTTGTATACTTTGTCCCATGACCTTTATATTGTCATTAAATTGCTACTACAAGCATGCTTTGCTTCCCATTTGCCTTCACTCACGGCTTGAGTGAGTGATGCTTCAGTCAGTGGCTTCAGAAACTGAATCCCATGGACAGAATCCCAAGGACAGAGGAGCCTGGCTGGCTACAGTCCATGGGGTTGCAAAAAATCAGACATGACTGAAGCAACTGAGTATACACACACACACACACACACACACACACACACATATATATATATAGTTTATTACAGTTACTTCAGAGAACACTGATTAATTTTTCCCACAATATTTTTGCTAGGAAATGTGATGTTATGAAAACAAACTTCCATTCTCAACAGTTTATAATCTGTAAGTGTGACATAATCACCTTATTTTCAAGATGGGATAGAGATAGGTAAAAATCTGAAACATAAATATGGGTATAGAAATTATATGTATAGATGTGGATACATAAATGAAAACCAGAGCAAGTCATATAGTTGTTTGCAAAAACAATCATCACTGGAGATTTCAGACAGAGAAATTAGCATTGACTTCATGGAATGAATGACTTTTAGCAACAGATATACTCACTTGAAAAGACAAATGAAGAATTTAGAAAGACTTTATAAAATAGTTTCATACTTTATCAGTTTTTATTGTTTCCTAAGAAAAAGCTAATACTTTTCAGATATCTTTTTTCCTCTGATTGTTAAGAAGACTGTCTAGAGATGAGTATCTTTCTAAAATATTGATGTAACATTGCTTTATAACATTATGTTTCATGTGTACAACATTATATTCTGATTTCTGTATACACTAAAGTGTGCTCATCTCCAAAAATTTTGTTTTCCATCTGTCAACATACAATTTCCCCTCTTTACCCATTTGTTCTCCCTCTCTTACCTCTGGTAACCACTAATATGATCTCTGCATCTACGTCTGTTTTTGTCTGGTGTGTTTTGTTCATTTTTTAATGTCCCATATATGAGTGAAATCATAAAATATTTGCCTTTTCCATCTGATTTATTTCACTTGGTGTAATACCCTTAAGGTCCACTAATATTGTTGCAAATGGTAGGATTTTATCTTTCTTATGGCTGAGTAGTATTCCACTGTTTATATATACCACATCTTCTTTATCCATTCATCCATCAATAGGTTGTTTCCATATTTCAGCTATTGTAAATAATGTTGTGAT
Organism: Bos mutus; assembly: GCF_027580195.1. NCBI lineage: Eukaryota > Metazoa > Chordata > Mammalia > Artiodactyla > Bovidae > Bos > Bos mutus. The sequence continues at coordinate 40,997,164 of NC_091628.1, read as the reverse complement.
GAACTTTGGAGAACCTGTTTTCTTTCAAATTAAAATTTTTGTGATTTTCAGAAAAATACCCAGAAGAGGAATATTTAGATAGTATGGTAGCTCTCTCTTCTTAAAATTGAGGAAATTTTCTTACATTTTTCAATACAGGCTGCAGTACTTTAATTTCCCAGTAAGGTGTACATTTTCTTCAAGTCCTTAGTAACACATCATTTCTTGATTTTATGATAATAGTCACTTTAATTAACATGATATCTCACTCTGGTTTTGACTTACAATTCCATAATAATTAGTGATGATAAACATCTTTTTATATGACTGTTGGCTATGTGTATGCCCTCTTCGGAAAAAAAAAAAAACATAAAATCTATTCAGATCCTCTGCCCACTTTTCAGTTGAGTTGTTTTGGGGTTGTATAAGTGAAAGTGAAAGTGGAGAGTGAAAAAGTTGGCTTAAATCTCAACATTCAGAAAACAAAAATCATGGCATCTCGTCCCATCACTTAATGGGAGATAGATGGGGAAACAGTGGAAACAGTGTCAGACTTGATTTTGGGGGGGCTCGAAAATCACTGCAGATGGTGACTGCAGCCATGAAATTAAAAGACGCTTACTCCTTGGAAGAAAAGTTGTGACCAACCTAGATAGCATATTCAAAAGCAGAGATATTACTTTGCCAACTAAGGTCTGTCTAGTCAAGGCTATGATTTTTCCAGTGGTCATGTATGGATGTGAGAGTTGGACTGTGAAAAAGGATGAGCACCAGAGAATTGATGCTTTTGAACTGTGGTATTGCAGAAGACTCTTGAGAGTCCCTTGGACTGCAAGGAGATCCAACCAGTCCATTCTGAAGGAGATCAGCCCTGGGATTTCTTTGGAAGGAATGATGCTAAAGCTGAAACCCCAGTACTTTGGCCAACTCATGCGAAGAGTTGACTCATTGGAAAAGACTCTGATGCTGGGAGGGATTGGGGGCAGGAAGAGAGGGGATGACAGAGGATGAGATGGCTGGATGGCATCACTGACACAATGGACATGAGTCTGAGTGAACTCTGGGAATTGGTGTTGGACAGGGAGGCCTGGCGTGCTGCGATTCATGGGGTGGCAAAGAGTCGGACATGACTGAGTGACTGGACTGAACTGAACTGAAGTTGTTTATATAGTTTGGATATAAGCCCTTTATCAGACATAGGATTTGCATGTTGGGAGCTGCGTTAGGCATTACTGACAAAATGCAGGCATGGCCCCAACCCCCTCTCCTCATCTTGCAGGCACAGCCCCAGGATGAAGGAGTTAAGCCTTGTGATTCTGATTTGTTCTTTGTTTTCTTCGGTTGAGTTGGCTGGAAAGAATGTTAAGGTGCTTGAGAGAAGCATGAGAAAGCACAAAGCCTTCTACAGTTGTGCCTAGAAAATAATCTATAAAATAACCATTGACATTTATTCAAGGATCTTTACAAATAATGTCCCAGGATGAGCATGTAGGCCACGGCTTGAGGCCATGGGAAGGACTGTTATCTGAGACCTGTTTGTGAGGGAAATATTTATGGCAAAAGAAGATTGCTGAGTTTAGAGTTTAGAAATAAATAAGAATAGCTAGAAGCCTTTTTAGGAGATAGTGATCTTAAGATGCTAGTGGCAAATAGGATTTAGAAAGATAAGAAATAAACTGAGGAATGTAGCATGAGTTACAATGTAATCTAAGGTTAAGTACAATAAATCTGGGTGGGGAAAACTAAAAATGTCAAACCTCTGACCTAATGCTTTTGTCAAAGTATAAAAGAGAACCTGAAGCTTGAAATAAACATGTAGTTCCATACTATGAGTCAGAGGCTACATCATCATCCACCGACACCTCTCACCCCTTCAGGCTGATTCCCTGGCTGCTGGAGCTGGACTCCAGCAAATGGTGCCCTCAAACACAGACATCTGAAGGGTAAGTAACTTCGTGACTGCAATGCGAAGCAGTTAGGACTGTACCTATGGGTGCCCGGCACCCCTCTGCAGTTTAGGCAGGGTGAGGAGGGTACAGAAGGAATAAGAATATTCTCTAGGAAAATGGGTCTATCTGCATCCAAGAATAGACAAATGTTTATTGAAATATTACTTCACATGTTAGCCCATAGAGGTGTTAAAGTAAGCACAGGAAGACTGTCTAAATTTCTAATTTTTGTCCAAGAGCAATGTCCATGTTTCCCTGAGGAGGATACTGTAAATCTAGAAACCTGGATTAAGGTTGGAGATCAGTTACATTTGTGTTATACTTTGCATGGGCCAGAAAAAGTTCCTATAGATGCTTTTGATCTATGGAATATGATTAGGAACATCCTGGACCCTCAGCATGAGGATGTTAGACAGCCCATGGGAAAGGCTACAGCAGTGGATGGTGGGTATCCGCCTTCTGCACAGATCATGTTTTCTGCCACTGACAAAAAAAAGGAGGGAGACTGTGCTCTACCTCTGGAGGAGGGGGAGGACTTGCAGGACGCTGCGGCCAGGTGCCCTAGTGAGGCCCCTCCTCCTCTACTCAAACCTTTAAAAATTTATCCATCACGTTCTGATTTATGGCTATCCCCGTCACCTCCGTTTGCACCTCCCAGGGCCCAGGAGTTCCCCACTTTGCCCCCAAAGCCTCCCAGAGCATTGCCTGAGGCTGAGGAAGATAGAGTTCTCTGAAACAAAGGGGCTTTTGAAGCAGGCACATGCACAATAAACAGAGCATGCTCCTTGGAGAAAATCCCCTCAGGGGGGCCTCACCCAGGCTATGAGAAAAAGGATTAATCCTAATAGAAACGATTCTACAAATAAAAACTGTTTCTCTTGTGGCCAAATGGGCCATTTTTGCTGGCAATGTCCTGCCAAGCAGGGACAACAAGCCATGCCAATACAGACTAAAATCAACCCTCCAAAGACACCTTTCCCCCAGTGCCAGAAGGGGTATCATTGGGCAAAAGACTGTAGATCTAAATTCCATAAGTATGGGACTACGCTCACCCCCCAAGTACAAGGAAGTAATTTTTCCCTGTTTCAGGGAAACGGGAAGCAGGGGCAGCCCCAGCCCCAGACAACAATAGGGGCAGTCGAGTTGAATGCCTTTATTCCCTTTGTTCCATCTCAGAACTCCTTAGAGCAACCCCAGGTAGTGCAGGACTGGACCTCAGTTCCACCACCGCAGCAATTTTAACCCCTGATGTATTGGTTACTCCGATTCCAATAGGTGTGGCTGGCCCCCTGCTGCTGCCTGCCAAAACTGTGCAAACAAAGGTCAAAGAATAGCACAGCTTTTGCTTTTACCTTATTATCAGACAGGAAGAACCTTGAATTTTCAAGCTAAGGGCCCCAGAGCCTTTGGATCTAGTGATCTAGCCTTTTAGGTGCAGGAAATTACAGCTTGTAGGCCTTTGAAAGATCTTTTAATTCAAGGAAATAGAATGTCAGGGCTGTTGGATACTGGAGCAGATGTCCCTTGCATTGCTGGAAAAGATTGGCCCTAGTCCTGGCTGACACACCTGACCAATGCCAGCTTGGTAGGAATAGAGTCAGTGCCCTCGGTTGCTAAGAGCTCACAAATTTTGACATGGTCAGATGAGAAGGGGGCACAAGGCACCCTTCACAAGGCACAAGGCATCCATATGTGATTCCTTCACTACATTTTTCTTTATGGGGGTGAGATATATTATCTCTGGGGTCGCAAAGAGTCAGACATGACTGAGCGACTGATCTGATCTGATCTGATATATTATCTCACATGGGAATGTTTTTATACAGCCCAGATGAAAAGGTTACTAACCAAATGCTGCAAATGAGGTATAATCCTGACAAGGGGCTTGGTAAAGATCAGCAGGGAATTGTTTCTCCATTAGAAACGGTTCCTAACAAGAATAGAGAAGGTTTAGGATATTCAAATTTATCCTAGAGGCTGTTGCTTTTGCTGCCAATCCCATTACCTGGAAATCTAAAGCTGCAGACAGCTGAGGATTTAGTTATGGAACAAACGGCAGCTGGCCATATAGAGCCTTCTAATAGCCCCTGGAATACTCCTATTTTTGTCATTAAGAAGAAATCAAGAAAATGGAGATTGTTACAAGATTTGAGAGCTATAAACGCAACTATGGAAGACATGGGGACCCTTCAGCCAGGTATCCCTTCCCCAGTAGCTGTGCCCTTTCAATATAATGTGATAGTTATAGATCTACAGGATTGTTTCTTTACCATACCCCTGGCTGTTCAGGATTGTAAAAGGTTTGCTTTCAGTCTCCCTTCAGCTAATTTTAAACAGCCCTATAGAAGGTTTCAATGGAAGGTTTTGCTTCAGGGAATGAAAAATAGCCCCACCTTGTGTCAAAAATTTGTGGATCAAGCTGTGCAGAATGTTAGAAGGTATAAAGATCTATATTTGATACATTATATGGATGATATTTTGGCTGCCCATAAGGATAGAGCCTTGTTGCAACAAATCTTATCTGAATTGATTGAGGCCTTGGAAAACTGGGGTTTGAGGATAGCTCCAGATAAGATACGAGTAAATCTTCCTCTCTCTTATTTGGGGGGGTTAAATACCCATACTGTGAGTCATGCCCCTTTACTAACTTTAAATGATTTTCATAAATTATTAGGGGATATTAATTGGATACACCCACATTTAAAACTGACTACTGCAGATTTAAAGCCTCTGTTTGATTGCTTAAAAGGATATCCTGATCCCAGTTCTAAGACAAAATTGACTAGTGAGTCTGCTCTTGTTAAAGTGGATGAGGCTTTAAATGATCAGTTAATTAGGACTAATATTACCAGAGGATGGGATTTAATTATTCTTGCCATGGAACATACACCTACAGGATGCTTGTGGAAAGAAGGCCCATTGGAATGGCTCCATCTACCAGTGAACCCAAGAAAAATAGTTTTGTCTTATCCCAGGTTGGTGGCACAATTAATTGTAAAAGGTAGAAAAAGAAGTGTGGAACTTTTTGGAAAGGAAGTAGAAAATATAGTGATTCCATTTAATAATGATCAACTGCAATTTCTTTAAAAACATAGTGATGATTGGCAAGTTGCCCTGATAGATTTCAGGGGTCAAATTTTGTTTCATTTGCCCTCAAGCCCCCTTTTGCATTTTTAAAGAACAAATTCTGTGATTTTTCTGAGGAAATTTTCTATTCAGCCTTTGGAAGGGGCAATTTTAGTTTTCACAGATGGTTCATCTAATGGTAAAATAGTCACAATTATTAATGGAAAATCCCATGTTCAGGTAACTGAAGAGACATCAGCCCAGAGAGCTGAGGTAAGAGTGGTTATTTGGGCTTTTCAGCATTTGAGAGACCATACCTTCAATCTTTTGACTGACTCCCGATATATTGTAGGGTTGTTTCCTCATATTGAGACTGCTAATATTCTGGAAAATAAGATTAGCATCTTCTCCATGTTATCTGATTTACAGAAGGAGATTAAGCATAGAGTTAAGAAATATTTTGTGGGGCATATTAGAGCCCATTCTGGCTAGCCTGGCCCTTTACATGAAGGAAATGCTTTGGCAGATGCATTAACTAAAGTAATTCCTTTAAACTTACATGAAAAGATTGACAAGGCCAAAAATTCTCACAAAATTCACCATCAAAATGCAGCTGGTTTAAGGTATGAATTTCATATCCCCAGGGAGGCACTGGAGAAGGCAATGGCACCCCACTCCAGTACTCTTGCCTGGAAAATCCCATGGACGGAGGAGCCTGGTAGACTGCAGTCCATGGGGTCGCTAGGAGTCAGACACAACTGTATAACTTTCAAGTAGACAACCTGGGCGACTTCACTTTCACTTTTCACTTTCATAAATTGGAGAAGGAAATGGCAAGCCACTCCAGTGTTCTTGCCTGGAGAATCCCAGGGACAGGGGAGCCTGGTGGGCTGCCATCTCTGGGGTCACACAGAGTCAGACACGACTGAAGTGACTTAGCAGGGGAGGCACATAAACAAATAGTTAAGTTATGTCCAAATTGCCCAACATCTAATCCATCTCTACCATTAGGAGTAAATCCCCGAGGCCTTAGGCCTAATGCTGTCTGGCAAATGGATGTAACTCATACCTCAGCCTTTGGAAAAATGTCCTTTGTGCATGTTACCGTGGATACCTTTTCTCATGTTATTACAGCCTCTGCTAGGTGAAACAGCAAAAGATATAATTTAGCACTTGTTTCAATGCTTTTCCCAAATAGGACTCCCTGAACAGATAAAAACAGATAATGCCCCAGCTTATACTTCTGCTGCTTTTAGGAGATTTTGTCAACAATTTTCTATAATGCATTCAACAGGAATACCTTATAATCCCCAAGGCCAAGCCATAGTAGAAATGGCGCACCAGACTTTAAAAAATCAGATAGCTAAATTAAGGCAGGGAGAATTTAAGTATTCCTCTCCACATTGTGTTCTACACCATGCCTTGTTTGTAATTAATCATTTAAACATGGACACACAGGGGCAGACTGCAGTGATGAGACACTGGATTCCTGAAGGGGCTACGACTGGGCCCCTGGTTAAGTGGAAGGACCTCCTTACCAGAGAATGGAAAGGGCCAGATGTGCTGTTAACTTGCTGGAGAAGGTATGCTCCTGTGTTTCCATAGGATTCCACTTCTCCTGTGTGTACTCCTGACAGACTGATTCGACATGTCCAGTCCCATGAGATCTCCACGATCATGAAGACCCCCGAGGTCACTGAGATCCCTGGAGTCCTGGAGTCCGGGACTGAGGGAAGATGGGGAGATCAGAAGCTCGTTGAGTTCGGACCTGAAGGAGCCAAGGAGAAGCCGAAGGGCAAGTGACCCTTCACTGAGGCTTCACCGCCAGTACATCGCTTCAGGCACCTGGCACTTCAGGAGAGACATGCTGATCGAGTCCAGCCGTATTCTGCTCCATCTTGTCGCCGTCATCGTACTCAAGCAACTACCTCCAGCACGGTGCCAACTTGGGGCCAGCTGAAGCACCTCACTCAGCAGGCTGAAGAATTAATAGAAAGGGGGAGACATGAGGCCACTCCTATGGTAATGTTTGTGGCTATGCTTGCTGTGCTGGCTTTTCAGCCAAGGCCCTCCAGCACAGAAAAAGTTCATTGGGCCTATTTGCCTAATCCACCTTCTTTTCAGCCTGTTGATTGGATGAACGAGCCCATTCATGTTTTTGTTAATGATACTCATCTTTTGGGCAGGGCTTCCATTTATCCTAATAATGCTAAAGCAGTGGTAAGCGCTCCCTTCAATTTTTCAGGCGTGTCCGTTTATCCACCTATTTGCTTCGCCATACCTTTCTCCTTACAAGGATCGACTCCGGTTTTGAATGGATGCCTTAGCACTTCCTTGAAAGGCATGCTTACTGATTCTCCAAAAAGCAATGGCAAGAGAGACTTTTGGTCCTTACAGCTGTTGATGTTGGGGGCACAAGAAAAACTATATGATGCCACAAAACAGGCAGCCCCTCATTTAAAGGACTTTCTAAGCTGTGTACTCCCCTCTCCAGATTCTGATGAACAGGGACTACAGGCCTGGGAAAGCATAAGCAGAATTTCTGGCTTTCCTCTTTGGAAAGAATGCATGTACACCATAAAGTTATCTATTCCCATTGTTGCCACCAGACATTTTCTGACCAAATGAGGGTGCCCCTATCTTTCAAATCAACGATTGAACTTGATTTTTGCAAAACCTTATAGATCTATATCAGAGAAGGCCATGGCACCCTACTCCAGCACTCTTGCCTAGAAAATACCATGGATGGAGAAGCTTGTTGGGCTGCAGTCCATGGGGTCTCTAAGAGTCGGACACGACTGAGCAATTTCACTTTCACTTTCCACTTTCATGCATTGGAGAAGGAAATGGCAACCACTCCAGTGGTCTTGCCTGGAGAATCCCAGGGATGGGGCAGCCTAATGGGCTGCCATCTATGGGATCCCAAAGAGTCGGACACAACTGAAGCGACGTAGCAGCAGCGTAGATCCATATGGAATGATTCATTCATCCCTTATCCTTTAGCAAATACTAGGTGACATGTTAATGGATGGGTTCCTCCTTTAGTGTATTTCGATGGAACAGGTCCCATGCAGCCTGAATTATGGAGAGCATTGGCTGCTATGGCACCTGTGACTTTACATAGACCTTTAAATGAACAAAGACATATTGTACAGGCCTGCGTACATTCTCGCTATGCCTTTTTGTTGACCAGAAACTGGAATGATTTGGGAGTTTTTGAAGGAGAAAATGTTTATAATGTTGAATGTGTGAATTGTTGATGGGAATGATTATAGTAATTATAAAGCTGTGATGATTGTAAAGCAACAACCATATTTGATGGTTCCTGTAAAATTAGAGGGACAATGGCTTGATGATCTTGCATTGAAAGTTTTGTATGAATTTAATAGCCTAATTTCTCAACCTAAGAGATTCATTGCAGCTCTGATTGTGGGAATAACTGCCTTGATTGCCATAATTGCTTCAGATACGGTTTCTGCTGTTGCCCTGTCAAAAGAAGTTCATACTGCCTCATTTGTTGATCAGCTGTCCAAAAATGTCTCTGTAGCTCTTACTACACAGGAAATTATAGATAGAAAAATAGAAAATAAGGTCAGTGCTTTAGAAGAAGCAGTGCTGCTTATAGGGCAAGATATTACAAATTTAAAAATTAAGTTCTCTTTAAGGTGCCATGCTTAATTTAAAATGATGTGTGTTACCCCTCTACTAGTTTGATGTTAGTATACAGAAATACAACAGATTTTGTATCCTGCAACTTTATTCATTTTTAATTTCTAATAAATTTTTAGTTCTTATGAAGTGTTTAGGGTTTCCTATATATAAAATTATATTATCTGAAAATAGTGGCAGATTTACTTCTTCTTTATATATATATATATTTTTTTTTTTTTTTTGCCTAATTGTTGTGACTGGGACTTCAAATACTATGTTGAATAAGAGTAACAAGAGTGGGCATTCTTATCTTAATCTTGATTTTAGAAGAATATATTTCAATGTTTCACCATTGAATATGATGTGGCTATAGGTTTATCATATATGATCTTTATTATGTTGAGGTACATCCTTTCTATACCCACTTTATTGAGAGGTGTTGAATTTTATCAAGTAATTTTTCTGCATCTATTGAGGTGATAGTATGATTCATAGCCTTCATTTTGATAATGTGTATCATAAGATTGTTATGTGGATTTTGAGCCATTCTTGAATCCCTGGAATTAATACAACTTGATCAGGCTTTATGACATTTTTAGTGTATTGTTGTATTCAATTTGTTTATATTTTGTTGAGAATTTTTACATCTTTTTTCATCAGTGATATTGGCCTATAATTTGTGTGTGTGTGTTTGCCTCTCTGTGTATTTGGTATCAAGGTGACATTGGCTTCTTACATTAGGAAATCTTCCTTCTCTTCCTTTGAAATGTTTTGATGATAGGCATTAAAATCGTTGAATATTTGGTAGAACTGACCTGTGATACTGTCTTGTCCTGAACTTTTGGATTTGGGGATATTTTTATTACTGTTTCAATCTCTGAACTAATGACTAGTCTATTTACACTTTCTGTGTGTTCATGATTCAGTATTGGAAGATTGTATAATTTTAAGAATTTGTCCCTTTCCTCTAGGTTGTCCAATATGGTGGCATATATATGTGCATAATATTCTCTTACAATTCTTTATTTCTTTGGAATATATTTTTAAAATTATTTTTTATCTTAATTGGAGGCTAATTTACTTTATAATATTATGGTATTGGTATAATTATAATTATACCAATATAATTATAATTGGTATAATTGGTATATTATATGGTATAATACATTGATATGAGTCAGCCATGGGTGTACATGTGTTCCCCCAACCTGAACCCCCCTCCTACCTCCCTTCCTGTCCCATCCCACTGGGCTGTCCATAGTTTTGACTAGACAGACCTTTGTTGGCAAAGTAATGTCTCTGCTTTTTAATATGTGGTCTAGGTTGGTAAAAAAATTTACTTCCAAGGAGCAAGCATCTTTTAATTTCATGGCTGCAGTCACCATCTGCATGATTTTGGAGCCCAAAACACTAAAGTTTCTCACTGTTTCCATTGTTCCCCCATCAATTTGCCATGAAGTAATGTGACCGGATGCTGGTCATTTTTTGAATGTTGAGTTTTAAGCCAGCTTTTTCATTCTCCTCTTTCACTTTCACCAAGAGGGTCTTTAGTTCTTTGCTTTCTGCCATAAGGATGGTATCATCTGCTTATCTGAGTTTATTGATATTTCTCCTGGCAATCTTGTTTCCAACTTGTGCTTCATCCAGCCTGGCATTTCGCATGATGTACTCTGCATATAAGTTAAATAAGCAGGATAACAATCTACAGCCTTGACGTACTCCTTTCCCAATTTGGAACCAGTCTCTTATTCCACGTCTGGTTCTAACTGGTGCTTCTTGGACTGCATCCAGATTTCTCAGGAGGCAGGTAAGGTGGTCTGATATTCCCATCTCTTGAAGAATTTTCCACTGTTTGTTGTGATCCACACAAAGGCTTTGGCATAGTCAATAGAGCAAATGTAGAATGTAGATGTTTTTCTGGACCTCTCTTGCTTTTTTGATGATCCAGTGGAAATTGGCAATCTGATCTCTGGTTCCTGTGCCCTTTTTTAAATACAATTTGAACATCTGGAATTTTGTGGTTCATGTATTGTTGAAGCCTAGTTAATTTTTGCCAAATTGAAGTAGGAATAGTTCTCCTTTTTTCCCCCTTTTACCTTTATGCTATAGTTGCTTAACAATTTATTCTGACATAGAGCTACAAGTTTCTCCTTCTCTCTATCACTATAATGAAGGTTCTGTGTATTTTTGCCTTTTCATTTCAGACAGAAAAGCTCTTTCAACTTTTCTTACAAGGCAAATCAAATGTTGCTGAAGTATCTCAGCCTTTGTTTATCTTGGAAAATCCATATTTTCCCTTCGTATCTGAAGGATAGCCATGCTGGACAGAATATTGTTGGCTATTTTTAATTTTCAATATTTTGAATATGTTAGTTCACACACCTGGCCTGAAGAGCTTCCGCTGAGAACTTTGCTGATAGCTTAATGGACATTCCTTATTAGGTTACTATCATTTTATCCTGATTGTCTTAGAGCAGTCTGTCTTTGCAATTGACTTTTGACAGTTTTAATATCACATTCTTGAAGAAAATCTTTTTGCATTTTCATAATTAGATGTTCTCTTAGAAATGCATCTTAGACCGCTCTAGATATTCTTGAATACCCAATTCTTTCCCCAGATTTGGGAAGTTACTAGATGCTATCACCGGAGAAGGCAATGGCATCCCACTCCAGTACTCCTGCCTGGAAAATCCCATGGACAGAGAAGCCTGGAAGGCTGTAGTCCATGGGGTCACTGAGGGTCGGACACTGAGCGACTTCACTTTCACTTTTCACTTTCATGCATTGGAGAAGGAAATGGCAACCCACTCCAGTGTTCTTGCCTGGAGAATCCCAGGGATGGGGCAGCCTGGTGGGCTGCTGTCTATGGGGTTACACAGAGTCAGACACAACTGAAGTGACTTAGCAGCAGTGGCAGCAGATGCTATTACTTTAAATAAAATTTGCTCCCTTCTTCTTCTCTTTGCCTTTACTTTATTTTTATTTATTTATTTAATTTATTAATTACTTAAAAAATTTTTAACATTTAATTGGAGGCTAATTACGTTACAATATTGTAGTGGTTTTGTCATACATTAACATGAACCCGCCACGGGTGTACATGTGTTCCCATCCTGAAACCCCCACCCACTTCCCTCCCCATCCCATCCCTCTGGGTCATTCTAGTGCACCAGCCCCGAGCACCCTGTCTCATGCATCAAACCTAGAATGGCAATTCGTTTCACATATGATAATATAAATGTTTCAGTGCCATTCACCCAAATCATCCCATGCTCGCCCTCTCCCACAGAGTCCAAAAGACTGTTCTATACATTTGTGTCTCTTTTGCTGTCTCACATATAGGGTTATCTTTCAGTCAGTTCAGTTCAGTTGCTCAGTCTTGTCTGACTCTTTGCGATCCTATGAATCGCAGCACGCCAGGCCTCCCTGTCCATCACCAACTCCCGGAGTTCACTCAGACTCACGTCCATCGAGTCAGTGATGCCATTCAGCCATCTCATCCTCTGCCGTCCCCTTATCCTCCTGCCCCCAATCCCTCCCAGCATCAGGGTCTTTTCCAGTGAGTCATCTCTTCGCATGAGATGGCCAAAGTACTGGAGTTTTAGCTTTAACATGATTCCTTCCAAAGAAATCCCAGGTCTGATCTCCTTCAGAATGGACTGGTTGGGTCTCCTTGCAGTCCAAGGCACTCTCAAGAGTCTTCTCCAACACCACAGTTCAAAAGCATCAATTCTTGGGTGCTCAGCCTTTTTCACAGTCCAACTCTCACATCCATACATGACCACAGGAAAAACCATAGCCTTGGCTAGATGGACCTTTGTTGGCAAAGTAATGTCCTTTACCACCTTTCTAAATTCCATATATATGTGTTAGTACACTATATTCATGTTTTTCTTTCTGGCTTACTTCACTGTGTATAATAGGCTGCAGTTTCATCCACCTCATTAGAACTGACTCAAATGTATCGTTTTTAATGGCTTAGTAATACTCTATTGTGTATATGTACCACTGCTTTCTTATCCATTCGTCTGTTGATGGGACATCTAGATTGCTATTATAAACAGTGCTGCAATGAACATTGGAGTACATGTGACTCTTTCAATTCTGGTTTCCTTGGTGTGTATGCCCAGCAGTGGGATGGCTGGGTCATATGGCAGTTCTATTTCCATGTTTTTAAGGAATCTCCACACTGTTCTCCATAGTGGATGTACTAGTTTGCATTCCCACCAACAGTGTAAGAGGATTCCCTTTTCTCCCCACCCTCTCCAGCATTTATTGCTTGTAAACTTTTGGATCGTAGCCATTCTGACTGGGGTGAAATGTACCTCATTGTGGTTTTGATTTGCATTTCTCTGATAATGAGTGATGTTGAACATCTTTTCATGTGTTTGTTAGCCATCTGTATGTCTCCTTTGGAGAAATGTCTGTTTAGTTCTTTGTCTCACTTTTTGATTGGGTCGTTTATTTTTCTGGAATTGAGCTGCATGAGCTGCTTGTATATTTTTTAGATTAATTATTTGTCAGTTGCTCCATTTGCTGTTATTTTCTCCCATTCTGAAGGCTGAATTTTCACCTTGCTCATAGTTTCCTTTGTTGTGCAAAAGCTTTTAAGTTTGTTTAGGTCCCATTTGTTTATTTTTGCTTTTATTTCCAATATTCTGGGAGGTGGGTCATAGAGGATCCTGCTGTGATTTATGTCGGAACGTGTTTTACCCATGGTTTCCTCTAGGAGTTTTATAGTTTCTGGTCTTATGTTTATATCTTTAATCCATTTTGAGTTTATTTTTGTGTATGGTGTTAGAAAGTGTTCTAGTTTCATTCTTTTACGAGAATGAAACTTTTACATTCTTTTACATTCTTTCCCATCACCACTTGTTAAAGAGATTATCTTTTCTCCATTGTATATTCTTGCCTCCTTTGTTGAAGATAAGTTGTCCATAGATGCGTGGATTTATGTCTGGGCTTTCTATTTTGTTCCATTGATCTATATTTCTGTCTTTGTGCCAGTACCATATTGTTTTGATGACTGTGGCTCTAGTACAGGCTGAAGTCAGGCAGGTTGAACATTGGGGTACATGTACCTCTTTCAATTCTGGTTTCCTTGGTGTGTATGCCCAACAGTGGGATGGCTGGGTCATATGGCAGTTCTATTTCCATTTTTTTAAGGAATCTCGTTCCATTCTTCTTTCTCAAGATTGCTTTGGCTATTTGAGGTTTTGTTTGTTTGTTTGTTTGTTTGTTTTTGTATTTCCATACAAATTGTGAAATTATTTGTTCTAATTCTGTGAAAAATACATTGGTAGCTTCATAGGGATTGCATTGAATTTATAGATTACTTTGGGTAGTAAACTCATTTTCACTATATTGATTCTTCTGATCCATGAACATGGTATATTTCTTCATCTATTTATGTCCTTTTTTATTTATTTCACCAGTGTTTTATAGTTTTCTATATATAGGTCTTTTGTTTCTTTAGGTAGTTATATTGCTAAGTATTCTTTTCATTGCAATGGTGAATTGAATTGTTTCCTTAATTTCTCTTTCTGTTTTCTCATTGTTAGTGTATAGGAATGCAAGGGATTTCTGTGTGTTAATTTTATATCCTGAAACTTTACTATTTTCATTGATTAGCTCTAGTAATTTTCTGGTGGAGTCTTTAGGGTTTTCTATGGACAGGATCTTGTCATCTGCAAAAAGTGAGAGTTTTACTTCTTCTTTTCCAATCTGAATTCCTTTTATTTATTTTCCTGCTCTCATTGCTGTGGCCCAAACTTCCAAAACTATGTTGAATACTAGTGAGAGTGGGCACCTTTGTCTTGTTCCTGGCTTTAGGGGAAATGTGTTCAATTTTTCACCTTTGAGGATAATGTTTGCTGTGGGTTTGTCATATATAGCTTTTATTATGTTGATGTATGTTCACTCTATTCCTGCTTTCTGGAGGGTTTTTATCATAAATGGATGTTGAATTTTGTCAAAGGCTTTCTCTGCATCTATTGAGATAATCATATGATTTTTATCTTTCAATTTGTTAATATGGTGTATTACATTGATTGATTTGGAGATATTGAATAATCCTTGGCTCCCTGGGATAAAGCCCACTTGGTCGTGATGCATGATCTTTTTAATAAGCTGTTGGATTCTGTTTGCTAGAATTTTGTTAACGATTTTTGCATCTGTGTTCATTAGTGATATTGCCCTGTAGTTTTCTTTTCTTTGTGGCATCTTTGTCTGGTTTTAATATTAGGGTGATGGTGGGCTCATAGAATGAGTTTGGAAATTTAACTTCCTCTGCAATTTTCTGGAAGAGTTTGAGTTGGATAGGTGTTAGCTCTTCTCTAAATTTTTGGTAGAATTCAGCTGTGAAGCCATCTGGTCCCAGGCTTTTGTTTGCTGGAAGATTTCTGGTTACAGTTTCAATTTCTGTGCTTATGATGGATCTGTTAAGATTTTCTATTTTTCTGGTTCAGTTTTGGAAAGTTGTACTTTTCTAAGAATTTTTCCATTTCTTCCAAGTTGTTCGTTTTCAAGGCATGTAGTTCCTGATAGTAATCTTTTATGATCCTTTGTATTTCTGTGTTGTCTGTTGTGATCTCTCCATTTTCATTTCTAATTCTATTGATTTGATTCTTCTCCCTTTGTTTCTTGATGAGTATGGCTAATGGCTTGCCAATTTTTATTTATCTTCTCAAGGAACCAGCTTTTGGCTTTGTTGATTTTTGCTATGGTCTCTTTTGTTTCTTTTGCATTTATTTCTGCCCTAATTTTTAAGATTTCTCTCCTTCTACTAACACTGGGGTTCTTCATTCCTTCCTTTTCTAGTTGCTTTAGGTGTAGAGTTAGGTTATTTATTTTACTTTTTTCTTGTTTCTTGAGGTATGCCTGTGTTGCTATGAACCTTCCCATTATCACTGCTTTAACACTGTTCCATAGGTTTTGGGTTGTTGTGTTTTCATTTTCTTTCATTTCTATGCATTTTTTAAATTTCTTCTGTGATTTGTTGGCTATTCAGCAGCATGTTGTTCAGCCTGCATATGTTTGAGTTTTTAACAGTTTTTCTCCGGTAATTGACATCTAATCTTACTGAATTGTGGTCAGAAAAGATGCTTGGAAGATTTCAATTTTTTTGAATTTACAAAGGCTAGATTTATGGCCCAGGATGTAATGTATCCTGGGAAGGTTCCATGTGCACTTGAGAAAAAGATGAAATTCATTATTTTGGGGTGAAACGTCCTATAGATATATCAATTAGGTCTAACTCTTCTATTGTATCATTTAAAATTTGTGTTTCCTTGTTAGTTTTCTGTTTAGTTGATCTATCCATAGGTGTGAGTGGGGTATTAAAGTCTCCCACTATTATTGTGTTTTTGTTAATTTCACCTTTCATATTTGTTAGCATTTGTATTACATATTGCAGTGCTCCTATGTTGAGTGCAAAGATATTTATAATTGTTATATCTTCTGGGATTGATCCTATGCTCATTATGTAGTGTTCTTCTTTGTCTCTTTTCACAGCCTGTATTTTAAAGTCTATTTTATCTGATATGAGTATGGTTACTCCTGCTTTCTTTGGTCTTTATTTGCATGTAATGTCTTTTTCCAGCCCTTCACTTTCAATCTGTATGTGTCCCTTGTTTAGAGGTGGGTCTCTTGTAGACAACATCTATAGGGGTTTTGTTTTTGTATCCATTCAGCTAGTCTTTGATTTTGGTTGGGGCATTCAACCCATTTACATTTAAGGTAATTATTGATAAGTATGATCCTGTTGCCATTTACTTTACAGTTTTGTGTTTGAGTTTGTACACCCTTTCTGTGTTTCCTGTCTAAAGAAGATCCTTTAGCATTTGTTGGAGAGCTGGTTTGGTGGTGCAAATTCTCTCAGCTTTTGCTTGTCTGTAAAGCTTTTGATTTCTCCTTCATATATGATCCTTGAAGATGCTATGAGATCTTCAATGAGATCCTTGCTGGTACAGTAATCTGAGCTGTAGGTTATTTTCTTTCATTACTTTAATTATGTCCTTCTATTCCCTTCTGGCCTGGAGAGTTTCTATAGAAAAATCAGCTGTTATCCTTACGGGAATCCCCTTGTCTGTTATTTGTTGTTTTTCCCTTATTGCTTTTAATATTTGTTCTTTGTGTTTGATCTTTGTTAATTTGATTAATATGTGTCTTAGGGTGTTTTGTCTTGGGTTTATCCTGTTTGGGACTCTCTGGGTTTCTTGAACTTGGGTGATAATTCCTTCCCCATTTTAGGGAAGTTTTCAACTATTATCTCCTCAAGTGCTTTCTAATGGTCTTCCTTTTTGTCTTCCTCTTCTGGGACTCTTATGATTTGAATGTTGGGGCGTTTAACATTGTCCCAGGGGTCTCTGAGGTTGTCCTCATTTCTTTTAATTCTTTTTTCTTTTTTCCTCTCTGTTTCATGTATTTTTACCATTCTATTTTCTACCTCACTAAGCTATCTTCTGCCTCTGTTATTCTACTGTTGGTTCCCTCCAAAGTGTTTTTTATCTCATTTATTGCATTATTCACTATATATTGACTCTTTTTTATTTCTTCTACATCCTTGTTAAACATTTCTTGCATCTTCTCAATCCTTGTCTCCAGGCTGTTTATCTGTAACTTAATTTTGTTTTCAAGATTTTGAATCATTTTCACTATCGTTATTCAGAATTCTTTATCAGGATGATTCCCTATCTCTTCCTCTTTTGTTTGGTTTGGTGGGCATTTATCCTGTTTCTTTACCTGCTGAGTATTTCTCTGCCTTTTCATCTTGTTTATATTGCTGTGTTTGGGGTGGCATTTCCATATTCTGGGAGATTGTGGTTCTTCTTTACTGTGGAGGTTCCTTACTGTGGGTGGGGTTGGATGGGTGGCTTGTCAAGGTTTCCTGGTTAGGGAAAATCGTGTGGGTGTTCTTGTGGGTAGAGCTGGATTTCTTCTCTCTGGAGTGCAATGAAGTGTCCAGTAGTGAGTTTTGAGATGTCAGTGGGTTTGGAGTGACTTTCAGTTCAGTTCAGTCACTCAGTGATGTCTGACTCTTGCGACCCCATGAATTGCAGCATGCAAAGCCTCCCTGCCCATCACCAACTCCCAGAGTTCACACAAAATCATGTCCATCGAGTTGGTGATGCCATCCAGCCATCTCATCCTCTGTCATCTCCTTCTCCCCCTCCTCCCAATCCCTCCCAGCATCAGAGTCTTTTCCAATGAGTCAACTCTTCACATGAGGTGGCCAAAGTACTGAAATTTCAGCTTTAGCATCATTCTTTCCAAAGAACACCCAGGGCTGATCTCCTTTAGAATGGACTGGTTGGATTTCCTTGCAGTCCAAGGGACTCCCAAGAGTCTTCTCCAACACCACAGTTCAAAAGCATCAATTCCTTGGTTCTCAGCTTTCTTCACAGTCCAACTCTCATATCCATACATGACCACTGGAAAAACATAGCCTTGACTAGACTGACCTTTGTTGACAAAGTAGTGTCTCTGCTTTTCAATATGCTATCTAGGTTGGTCACAACTTTCCCTCCAAGGAGTAATCGTCTTTTAATTTCATGGCTGCAACCACCATCTGCAGTGATTTTGGAGCCCAAAAAAATGAAGTATGACACTGTTTCCACTCTTTCCCCATCTATTTCCCATGAAGTGATGAGACCAGATGCCATGATCTTCGTTTTCTGAATGTTGAGCTTTAAGCCAACTTTTTCACTCTCCTCTTTCACTTTCATCAAGAGGCTTTTTAGTTCCTCTTCACTTGCTGCCATAAGGGTGGTGTCATCTGCATATCTGAGGTTATTGATATTTCTCGCTGCAATCTTGATTCCAGCTTGTGCTTATTCCAGCCCAGCATTTCTCATGATGTACTCTGCATAGAAGTTAAATAAGCAGGGTGACAATATACAGCCTTGACGTACTCCTTTTCCTATTTGGAACCAGTCTGTTGTTCCATGTCCAGTTCTAACTGTTGCTTCCTGACCTGCATACAAATTTCTCAAGAGGCAGATCAGGTGGTCTGGTATTCCCATCTCTTTTCCACAGCTTACTGTGATCCACATAGTCAAAGGCTTTGGCATAGTCAATAAAGCAGAAATAGATGTTTTTCTGGAACTCTCTCGCCTTTTCCATGATCCAGTGGATGTTTGCATTTCGGACTCTGGTTCTTCTGCCTTTTCTAAAACCAACTTGAACATCTGCAAGTTCATGGTTCACGTATTGCTGAAGCCTGGCTTGGAGAATTTTGACCACTATTTTACTAGCGTGTGAGGTGAGTGCAATTGTGCACTAGTTTGAGCATTCTTTGGCATTGCCTTTCTTTGGGATCAGAATGAAGACTGACGTTTTCCAGTCCTGTGGCCACTGCTGGGTTTTCCAAATTTGCAGTGTCTTTGGAGTGACTTTGGGCAGCCTGTATATTGAAGCTCAGGGCTATGTTCCTGTGTTGCTGGAGAATTTGCATGTTATGTCTTGCTTTGGAACTAGTTGGCCCTTGGGTGGTGCTTGGTTTCAGCGTAGGTATGGAGGCTTTTGATGAGTTCCTATTGATTAATGTTCCCTGGGGTCAGGAGTTCTCTGGTGTTCTCAGCATTTGCACTTAAGCCTCCTGACTCTGGTTTTCAGTCTTATTCTTACAGTAGCCTCAAGACTTCTCCATCTATACAGCACCAATGATAAAACACCTAGATTAATGATGAAAACTTTGTCCACATTGAGGGATACCCAGAGAGGTACACAGAGTTACATGCAGAAGAGAAGAGGGAGGAAGGAGATAGAGGTGACCAGGAGGAGAAGAGGGGGAAACAAAAAGGGAAAGAGCAAGCTAGCTAGTAATCACTTCCCTATGTGCAGTTCATGGGGTCGCTAAGAGTCAGACACGACTGAGCAACTTCACTTTTACTTTTCGTTTTCATGCACTGGAGAAGGAAATGGCAACCCACTCCATTGTTCTTCCCTGGAGAATCCCAGGGACGGGGAAGACTGGTGGGCTGCCATCTATGGAGTCACACAGAGTCATACATGACTGAAGTGACTTAGCAGCAGCAGCAGCAGCATGTGCTCTCCACAGTCTGGACCCTTCAGAGATGTTCACAGAGCTATACAGAGAAGAGAAGAGGGAGGAAAGAGACAGAGGTGGCCAGGAGGATAAAAGGGGGACTCAAAAGGAGAGAGACAAATCCAGCCAATAATCAGTTCCCTAGTGTTCTCCACAGCCTGGAACACACAAAGAGATTCACAGAGTTGGGTAGAGAAGAAAAAGGGGAGGGTGGAGATTGAGGCAACCTGGTGGAGAAAAAGGAGGGTCAAAGGGAGAGAGAGCAATCAAGCCAGTAATCTCACTCCCAAGTAAAAATGGGTACTGAAGATTGGGTTCTTAAAGGTACAAAATTGATAGCAAATACCAAAAAGCAAAGATTAAAAATCTAGAGTAGCGGTTAGATTTCAAAAATACAATATTAAAAAAACAGAACAAAGTCACAAAAATTATAAAATATATATGTATGAAGTTTGCTTTAAAAATGGGGTCTTTTTTTTTTGAAAGGTAACAGTAGGTTATAAAAATGAAAATTAAAGGAATAATAGAGGATCCTGCTGTGATGTATGTCAGAGAGTGTTTTGCCTATGTTCTCCTCTAGGAGTTTTATAGTTTCTGGTCTTATGTTGAGATCTTTAATCCATTTAAAATATTGGAAATAAAAGCAAAAATAAACAAATGGGACCTAATTAAACTTAAAAAGCTTCTGCAAAAAGGAAACTATTAGCAAGGTGAAAAGACAGCCTTCAGAATGGGAGAAAAATAATAGCAAATGAAGCAACCGACAAACAACTAATCTCAAAATATACAAGCAACTCCTACAGCTCAACTCCAGAAAAATAAATGACCCAATCAAAAATGGGCCAAAGATCTAAATAGACATTTCTCCAAAGAAGACATACAGATGGCTAACAAACACTTGAAAAGATGTTCAACATCACTTTTATCAGAGAAATGCAAATCAAAACCACTATGAGGTACCATTTCACACCAGTCAGAATGGCTGATCCAAAAGTCTACAAATAATAAATGCTGGAGAGGGTGTGGAGAAAAGGGAACCCTCTTACACTGTTGGTGGAATGCAAATTAGTACAGCCACTATGGAGAACAGTGTGGAGATTCCTTAAAAACTGGAAATAGAACTGCCTTATGATCCAGCAATCCCACTGCTGGGCATACACACTGAGGAAACCAGAAGGGAAAGAGACACGTGAAATGTTCATCGCAGCACTGTTTATAATAGCCAGGACATGGAAGCAACCTAGATGTCCATCAGCAGATGAATGGATAAGAAAGCTGTGGTACATATACACAATGGAGTATTACTCAGCCATTAAAAAGAATACATTTGAATCAGTTCTAATGAGGTGGATGAAACTGGAGACTATTATACAGAGTGAAGTAAGCCAGAAGGAAAACATAAATACAGTATACTAACGCATGTATATGGAATTTAGAAAGATGGTAACGATAACCCTGTGTAAAGACAGCAAAAGAGACACTGATGTATAGAACAGTCTTATGGACTCTGTGGGAGGGTGGGAAGATTTGGGAGAATGTCATTGAAACATGTGAAATGTCATGTATGAAACGAGATGCCAGTCCAGGTTCAGTGCACGATGCTGGATGCTTGGGGCTGGTGCGCTGGGAAGGCCCAGGGGATGGTATGGGGAGGTTGGGAGGAGGAGGGTTCAGGATGGGGAGCATGTGATTTTTTTTTTTAAAAAATTAAAAAAAAAAAAAAAAAGGAATAATAGAGGACATAAAAATTTAAAAAATAATAGTAAAAATATATCTAGGACTTTCTCTGGAGCTGTTGTGGACAGTGTGGGGTCAGTTCATTTTCAGATCATTCCTTGATCTGGTTTATACTTCTCATGATCTATAGGCCCCTTTCTATGTATTCGGTGCTAACTACAGGGTTTTAATCTATTACACCTGTCACTTCCAAAGCTGTTCCCTCTGTTTATTTTAGCTTCTTCTGCTTGCTGGTCTCTTCAGTGTCTAATTTCCTGACAGAAGGAGGCAGTGGTGGTCACTTTTTTTAGGCTCACTTGTTCAGGTATGCTGTGGGGAGGGAGGAACACTGCAAATCAATATCACTGGCATATGCAAGCATCTAGGCTGCTGGGAGTTGCCATTAGGCACATAATCTGTGGGGTTTAATTATTTATTTATTTATTTATTTTTCCTCCGGGTTATGTTGCCCTATGAGATTCCAAGGCTTGCCACAGACCTGCCAGTGAGAGTGTTTCCTGGTGTTTGGAAACTTCTCTCTTTTTAAAGACTCCCTTCCCAGGATGGATCTCCGTCCCTGCCTCCTTTGTCTCTCTTTTTATCTTTTATATTTTGTCGTACCTCCTTTCTAAGAAAATAGGCTGTCTTTATGGGTGCCTAATGTCCTCTGCCAGCATTCAAACGTTGTTTTGTAGAATTAGCTCAGCGTTCAAATGTTCTTTTAATAAATTTGTGATGGAGAAAATGGTGTCCCCGTCCTATTCCTTCACCATCTTAGGACCGCCCTCCACCACCCACCTTAACTTATTTTGTCCATTCTAATGGGGTTGAATAGTTCTCTTAAAATTTCTTTGTTTTTTAAGATGTTCTGATTTCTTATTTGGCTTGTATCCTTCCTAGATTTCTACCTTGGAGCTCACTAATTCTCTCTTCCAAATAGTCTGTTCTATATTTATTGCTTTCTAATGTCTCAGTTAGCTGTGAAAAGAATAGAAGTGAAAAGCTAAGGAGAAAAGGAAAGATATAAGCATCTGAATGCAGAGTTCCAAAGAATAGCAAAAAGAGATAAGAAAGTCTTCCTCAGTGATCAATGCAAAGAAACAGAGGAAAACAACAGAATGGGAAAGACTAGAGATCTCTTCAAGAACATTAGAGATACCAAGGGAACATTTCATTCAAAGATGGGCTCGATAAAGGACAGAAATGGTATGGACCTAACAGAAGCAGAAGATATTAAGAAGAGGTGGCAAGAATACACAGAAGAATGATACAAAAAAGATCTTCATGACCCAAATAATCACAATGGTGTGATCACTCATCTGGAGTCAGACATCCTGGAATGTGAAGTCAAGTGGGCCTTAGAAAGCATCATTATGAACAAAGGTAGTGGAGGTGATGGAATTCCAGTTGAGCTATTTCAAGTCCTGAAAGATGATGCTGTGAAAGTGCTGCACTCAATATGCCAGCCTATTTGGAAAACTCAGCAGTGGCCATGGGACTGGAAAAGGTCAGTTTTCATTCCAATCCCAAAGAAAGGTAATGCCAAAAAATGCTCAAAGTACCGTACAATTGCACTCCTCTCACATGCTAGTAAAGTAATGCTCAAAATTCTCCAAGCCAGGCTTCAGCAATACATCAACCATGAACTTGCAGATGTTCAAGCTGGTTTTAGAAAAGGCAGAAGAACCAGAGTCCGAAATGCAAACATCCACTGGATCATGGAAAAGGCAAGAGAGTTCCAGAAAAACATCTATTTCTGCTTTATTGACTATGCCAAAGCCTTTGACTATGTGGATCACAGTAAGCTGTGGAAAATTCTGAAAGAGATGGGAATACCAGACCACCTGATCTGCCTCTTGAGAAATTTGTATGCAGGTCAGGAAGCAACAGTTAGAACTGGACATGGAACAACAGACTGGTTCCAAATAGGAAAAGGAGTACGTCAAGGCTGTACATTGTCACCCTGCTTATTTAACTTCTATGCAGAGTACATCATGAGAAACGCTGGACTGGAAGAAACACAAGCTGGAATCAAGATTGCAGCGAGAAATATCAATAACCTCAGATATGCAGATGACACCACCCTTATGGCAGCAAGTGAAGAGGAACTAAAAAGCCTCTTGATGAAAGTGAAAGAAGAGAGTGAAAAAGTTGGCTTAAAGCTCAACATTCAGAAAACGAAGATCATGGCATCTGGTCCCATCACTTCATGGGAAATAGGTGGGTAAACAGTGGAAACAGTGTCAGACTTTATTTTGGGGGGCTCAAAAATCACTGCAGATGGTGACTGCTGCAATGAAATTAAAAGACGCTTACTCCTTGGAAGCAAAGTTATGACCAACCTAGATAGCATATTCAAAAGCAGAGACATTACTTTGCCATCTAAGGTCCATCTAGTCAAGGCTATGTTTTTTCCAGTGGTCATGTATGGATGTGAGAGTTGGACTGGGAAGAAAGCTGAGCTCCAAAGAATTGATGCTTTTGAACTGTGGTGTTGGAGAAGACTCTGAGTGTCCCTTGGACTACAAAGAGATCCAACCAGTCCATTCTGAAGGAGATCAGCCCTGGGATTTCTTTGGAAGGAATGATGCTAAAGCTGAAACTCCAGTACTTTGGCCACCTCTTGCAAAGAGTTGACTCATTAGAAAAGACTCTGATGCTGGGAGGGATTGGGAGCAGGAGGAGAAGGGTACGACAGAGGATGAGATGGCTGGATGGCATCACCGACTCGATGGAGGTGAATCTCAGTGAACTCCGGGAGTTGGTGATGGACAGGGAGGCCTGACGTGCTGCAATTCATGGGCTCGCAAAGAGTTGGACATCACTGAGTGACTGTACTGAACTGAACTGAAGCTCATTGAACTGTGTTTCTACATTTTATTTTAGCTCATTGAATCTCATGACAGATATTTTGAATTCTTTATCAATTTGCTTGCAATTTCCATGACGTTAAGTTTGTTTTTTTGGAAGACTGTTATTTTCTTTTTGTGATACCATGTTACAATGGTCTTTCATAATGAATGCTTGATGAGATTTACCTCTTGCAGCACATTTGAAGTAGAGAGCACGTTTCTTCTTAGGTAAACCTTATTTACTTGATTCTAACAATGCAATAGATTGGTAGTTAGAGATCCTTTTTTAAATATTTTTTAGTAAAAATACATGTTATATCACAAATTTTACACTTCTTTTAGTTGATCTGTGTTTAGCTGTATTTGAGGATTAACATTTTCCATTCTCATAGGCTCTGCCAGAGGTCCATCCATCATCCCTGCTTGTTACTCCAGTGTTGCTGGTGCCTTGCTGCTGCTAGTGTTGCTGCTGACATCACTGACTGCAGTACCAGGATGGTGAGTGCCTCTGGTACTGCCAGGTTTGCCGGGGTCACAGGCACCACTACTATGGGAGAAGCAGGGTGTTACAGGGAGCTCTAGTTACAGGTACCTCCACTAGGCCCAGGGTTGTCTCCTTCCAGCTTGCCACTGCTACAGAAAGGGATGGAGGATCACAGACGCCTCTGTGACTCGAGGTGTCAGAATCCTGTTACTGCTGCTCAGTTCCCTGTGGCTGTGGGTGAAACTATAACCTAGAGGCTTGAGTAATGTGGGCTACCTCTGCTGCTGCTACTAGGGTCTCTGGAGCTGTGGCTTCAGCTGCCACAACTGTGAGGCCAGGATTGCAAGCACTGTCTCCACTGTTTCCTCAATTTTTCCTCCTCTGTGTGTTCTAGTCCACTGATTTTTAGAAGGTATAGGTATGTGGAACTCTCCAGAGTCCTGATGTGTTGGACAGAGGGAGCTTTGTTAAGTTTTGAACACTTTTCTGGGTGTAGATCGAAGAGGGAGGGACAATGGTTACATGTCACAATACCATGTTACTGACAAATTAAATAGTATAATACATACTACTAACATATCAAAACATATAAATATTATTATTCTTGATAATAATGATGATGGAGGTAATGATGATGATGATGATAATAATGGAAAATTTATTAAGCTTTTACTCTGCACTAGGGACAGATTGTTTTTTAATATACATAAAGTCACTTAATTCATACAACAAATTTATGAGGCTAGTCATATGAGCAATATTATCAACTGTTTTAAAACAAAAGAAACTGGAGACTGTAGAAGTTTTAAAATCTTGTATGATTTTAAATGCTAACTTGTAATAAGGTTGTAAATCATGATTTATCAAAATTTAGACCCCACGCCTTTACAGCAATTTTCTTTGTATTAGTAAGCAATGCAATACTACTAATACTAGTAAGTCATCAAATTATACAGCATAATTAAAAAAAGAATAATAGGTAAATTTAGTCTTAAAGTATGTACAATTTTACTTTTAGTTTGTTATTATTATTAGGCTACAAACCCTAAATAGGATCTGGTTACGTAGGTAATAAACATGGAGTGAAGGTACTGAATCAAACTCATTTGTGGCCATAATCATGAATCTGCTATACATTCAACATAGATGATAAAATCAACCCACTACTACAGGTTGGCTACTTGCTTCTATGGGGAAATTATCTTTAATTTCACATCACTTCATGAGAACAATAAAGGAAAAAATGTTATATACCCAAAAGAAACAGAAACTATTAAGAAGAGATGCTTTCTTTGGCAGAAAATATTAGGAATACACAAAAGAACTATATGAAAAAGATCTTAATGACACAGATAACCACAGTGGTGTGATCATTCACCTAGAGCCAGACATCCTGGAATGTGAAGTCAAGTGGGCATTAGGAAACATCACTATGAACAAAGCTAGTGGAGGTGATGAAATTCCAGTTGTGTTGTTTCATATCCTAAAAGATGATGATGTTAAAGTGCCGCTCTCCATATGCCAGTAAACTCAGAAAACTCAGCAGTGGTCACAGAACCGGAAATGGTCAGTTTTCATTTCAATCCCAAAGAAAGGCAAAGCCAAAGAATGTTTAAACCACTGCACAATTGCACTCGTCTCACACACCAGCAAAGTAATGTTCAAATTTCTCCAAGCCAGGCTTCAACAGTACATGAACCTGGAACTTCCAAATGTTCAAGCTCATTCAGAAAAGGCAGAGGATTTAGAGATCAAATTTACAATATCCACTGGATCACAGAAAAAGTAAGAGAGTTCCAGAAAAACATCTACTTCTGCTTTATCAGTTCAGTTCAGTTCAGTCATTCAGTCATGTTCAACTATTTGTGACCCCATGGACAGAAGCACGCCAGGCCTCCCTGTCCATCACCAACTTCTAGAGACTGCTCAAACTCATGTCCACTGAGTCATTTATGACATCCAACCATCTCATCCTCTCTCATCACCTTCTCCTCCTGCCTTCAATCTTTCCCAGCATCAGAGTCTTTTCCAATGAGTCATTTCTTCACATCAGATGACCAAAGTAATGAACTTTCAGTTTCAGCATCACTCCTTCCAATGAATTTTCTGGACTGATTTCCTTTAGAATGGGCTGGTTGGATCTCCTTATTCTCCAAGGGACTCTCAAGAGTCTTCCCCAACACTGCAGTTCAAAAGCATCAATTCTTTGGTGCTCAACTTTCTTTATAGTCTAACTCTCACATCCATACATGACTACTGGAAAAACTATACCTTTGACTAGACAGACCTTTGTCAGTAAAGTAATGTCTTTGCTTTTAATATGCTGTCTAGGTTGGTCATAACTTTTCTTCCAAGGAGCAAGCTTCTTTTAATTTTGTGGCTTTAGTCACCATCTGCAGTGAGTTTGAAGCCCCAAAAAATAAAGTCTGTCACTGTTTCCATTGCTTCACCATCAATTTGCCATGAAGTGATGGGAATAGATGTCATGATCCTAGTTTTCTGAATATTAAGTTTTATTGGTTTATTTTTCTTGAGTTTCATTTCTGCTTTATTGACTATGCCAAAGCCTTTGACTGAATGGATCACAACAAACTGGAAAATTCTCAAAGAGATGGGAATAATAGACCACCTGACTTGCCTCTTGAGAAATATGTATGCAGGTCAGGAAGCAATAGTTAGAACTGAACTTGGAATAGCAGCCTGGTACCAAATTGGAAAAAGAGTATGACAAGGCTGTATATTGTCTCCCTGCTTATTTAACTTACATACAGAATACATCATGAGAAATGCTGGGCGGGATGAAGCACAAGCTAGAATAAAGAATGCCAGGAGAAATATCAGTAACCTCAGATAAGCAGATGACACCACCCTACTGCTAGAAAGCAAAGAGGAACTGAAGAACCTCTTGATGAAAGTGAAAGAGGAGAGTGAAAAAGCTGGCTTAACATTCAACATTCAAAAAATGCAGACATGTGGCATCCAGTCCCATCACTTCATGGCAAAAATATGGGGAAACAAGAGAAACAGTAACAGACTTCATTTTCTTTTTTTTTTTTTTTAATTTTATTTTATTTTTAAACTTTACAATATTGTATTAGTTTTGCCAAATATCGAAATGAATCCGCCACAGGTATACCCGCATTCCCCATCCTGAACCCTCCACCCTCCTCCCTCCCCTCCCCTCTTGAGCTGTAAAATCACCGCAGATGGTGAGTGCAGCCATGAAATTAAAAGACACTTGCTCTTTGGAAGAAAAGCCATGACCAACCTAGACAGTATGTTAAAAAGCAGAGACATTACTTTGCCAAAGGTCCATCTAGTTAAAGGTATGGTTTTCCCATACTTTTCCATTGAATCTGAAACTCCAATACTTTGGCCACCTGATGTGAAGAACTGACTGCTTAGGCAAGACTTTGATGCTGGGAAAGATTGAAAGCAGGAGAAGGAGGAGAAGACACAAGATGTGATGGTTTGATGACATCACTGACTCGATGGACATGAGTTTGAGCAAGTTCTGGGAACTGGATATAGACAGGGAATCCTGGGGTGCTACTGTCCATGGGGTCACAAAAAGTCGGACATGACTAAGCAACTGAAGTGAACTGAAAGTTATAACTTGAACAGTAAAAATTGAAGTTCCCCAAAGTTTCAAATGTTTTATAGTTAACACGGTGACATCACAAAACGACAACTAGTTTCCTGATATAGAATTCAGTGTATGTCTATAGAACAACTATTGGTACATTTTTAAAACACCATTAGTGGTAAGTTATTAATGGACCTTTTAAATAATTCCAATTCATTATATTTTCTTTCATTTTGAGTCAGGAATTCTTGTGATGATTGTCATTTTAAGCTGTGAAGACTTTTCTCACCGGATTTTTCTCATTTGCAGGATGCGAATATTATTACCTATTTCATTGTGAGAATCCTATTAAAATGTGTATTATTTACTGCTCAGTCATGTCTGACTCTTTGCAACTCCATGGACTGTAAACCACCAGTTTCTTCTGTCCATGGGGTTTTCCAGGCAAGAATCCTGGAGTGGGTATCTATTTCCTGCTCCAAGGCATCCTATCAACCCACGGATAGAACCTGGGTCTCTAGCATTGCAGACAGATTCTTCTGTCTGAGACATCAGGGAAGCCCCATTTACCTAAATAAGTATACTCAAAATATGTACTTGATTATCTAGAAATGAAATAAGCTACTTTTTTAAAAAATGTGAGTTTTATCTCAGTATTTTATTAAGAAATGATAAAAATATTTTAACATCTTTTTATCAGAATGATATAAATATGTAAATAAATTTCTAATGAAAGACTGCTTTAGTCCTCAAATGGTTTTACTTTTCAAAGCAGCACACAATTTTAACTGGAAACCTCCTCAAACAAGGCATATATATATATCTTGTTATACCATGGTCCTTTTAAACCAAATGAAAAAATAATTATCAGCTTCTTAGGAAGACACTTAGTATAGACTGATCTTTTCAATCAACATAAAAATGACATATTGTCTATCTATAATTTTAAGTATATAGAGGCAATTAAATTTTACTATAATAGTTTTGTTCTTATTCTGGTATTCAGAACATTGAAGATTTTTAAGTGTTTGAGAATTCTCAGTCTAGACCTAATAAAAAAATAACATAAAATTAAAAAGAAACAATTAACAAAAATTAGTTATAAATTATTTATAACATTTAAAAAATATCTTGCTCTGTGCCAGGCATGCAGTTAAATACTTTCCATGCATTGCTATGTTTAATCTAATCCCAACATAGTAAGAAAATATATGTAGTTCTATCATCATATCTATTTAAACAGGCGTGTACTGACAGTTAATGATCAAAGTATATATCTTAAAGCCAAAATTTTATTATTTGACAATGAGACAATGTAAATGATCCATTTCATTGCTCCCCATCATAATGCTATTGTATTTAACATTTATAATATTGAAGTTTAGAGTTTTACTTATTTGTAAGTCTTGGCTGTTTTTTCTTTCTCCTGAGTTTATTGATTAGAAACAAAAATTTTTATATTGTGCTGTTTGTCTTTTTATTTTAACAAAGTTTAATCTTTAAAATAAGCTTTCAAAAAAAATAAATAAGTAAAATAAAATAAAATAAGCTTTCAGTTAAGCAGAGATGTGTGTGTGTGTTTTCATTTTTGTCAAATTGAAACCTTAACTGTTTCTTCAATTACTGTCTTCAGTTCAGTTCAGTCGCTCAGTCATGTCCGACTCTTTGCAACCCCATGAACTGCAGCACACCAGGCCTCCGTGTCCATCACCAACTCTCGGAGTCCACCCAAACCCATGTTCATTGTGTTGGTGATGCCATCCAACCATCTCCTCCTCTGTCATCCCCTTCTCCTCCTGCCCTCTATTGTTCCCAGCATCAGGGTCTTTTCAAATGAGTCAACTCTCTGCATCAGGTGGCCAAAGTATTGGAGTTTCAGCTTCAACACCAGTCCCTCCAATGAACACCCAGGACTAATCTCTTTTAGGATGGACTGGTTGGATCTCCTTGCAGTCCAAGGGACTCTCAAGAGTCTTCTCCAACACCACAGTTCAAAAGCATCAATTCTTCTGTGCTCAACTTTCTTTATAGTCCAACTCTCACATCCATACATGACTAATGGAAAATCACAAAAACCTATAATTATAACTTTAGTATATATGTACCCCAGGAAGGTCATCACACAGCTGTATAAAATACAATTAACTGATACTTCCCTGGTGGCTCAGAGTGTAAAGAGTCTGCCTACAATGTGGGAGACGTGGGTTCGACCCCTGGGTTGGGAAGATTCCCTGGAGAAGGCAGTGGCAACCCACTCGAGTACTCTTGCCTGGAAAATCCCATGGACTGAGAAGCCTGGTAGGCTACAGTCCATGGGCTCGCAAAGAGTCGGACACGACTGAGCTACTTTACTTCACTTTAGTGCCTGAGGATATCTTTTGAGATTAAAATATGGAACTTACAAAAATTAGCTATTTTCTATATACATTCCAAATCTTTATAACAAAATTATTCCAATTTTATTCCATCCAATTTAAGAATAATATTTGAAGAAGGCCCTAATTTGTTCTCATGTAATAAACATTGATAATTTAACTTTGAGACATGTTTTAATGGACACTAAATGATATTTTGTTTATTTGCTTCCTTAAGTATGAGCCCTGGCAATCTCAATCCAGGTTAGGCTTTTCTGAAATGGCTTTGTGTTACAAATAATCAGAATATAATGGACTCAGAATAGCTCTTTCAGAAAACATGAAAGTTCCACCTTGAGCATTTTTTGTTTTGTTTTGGAAATTTTTATTTCCTGTTTCCTAAAGTTTTGTTTGAATCAAGATATGAGGCATATATGCAACTGAATTTTTATAGGTTGGGAAATATCATCTCTAATGTTATACTTCAACATAATGACAACATAAACCAATGAATATTTCTTGCAGTCAGAAGTCCTGGAGACAGATATCAAATATTAATGCAGTGACAATTACTGCCTCAAGTATGTACTACATATGTTTGAAGAGTCTTTTTTTTTTTTTTTTTTTAACCTCAAATTATAGTTCTTAAATTCGTGGAAAAACATTACTTATTAGAATTCTAAAGATATAAATTTTTATACCTATTAAGTTTTACTTAATACCCCCCAGGATTTATTTACAATATTCTAAGGTTATCTAGGCTCCTATAGAAAAGTTTCCAGTTCTGACTGATGACTATAATATACTGTAGAAGTCTTAAGCAATGCAGAATTCTAAGTTAGTAGATCAGAGATAAAGTCCAATAATAAGTTTTTCAAAATGTTCCATAGGAAGTAATTCCACTTGTAGTAATGGTAGAATAGCACATAACACAGACTTAGACTCTTGCAGATAAAAATTAAAATGTCTGCACAAAATGTTTCCAATGACATAGCTTTTTAAATACACTGGTAAGTGGCCATAAGCAGACAGAAACTGCAGTCTAACCTTGGAACAGGGTACAAATTGGATGGAATTTGCAACTATGTAACTTTTTGCCTAAGTGAGAGCACTCTTTAATGGGCCTTCCCAAGAGAGCTGAAAAGTAATCAGAAAACTATAATCTTACTGACTTGGGGAGTCAGAGTGTGGCTTTTGCGGTTTTCAGAAGTGAGTGGAAAGTGAGCTAAAAAGAGCTACTATTCCAGAAAGAAAGAGCTACTGATCACGCCAGTCAGAATGGCTGTGATCCAAAAGTCTACAAGCAATAAAAAAAGAAAGAAAGAAAGAAAGAGCTACTGAGACCAGGTACAAAATATGCATATGAACGCTGCCTGCCTTGTCTGAACTTACTATATGCTTTAAGCAAGCTCCAGTGTACTCAAAAGAAAGCAATGACTAGAAGACTAAAATAACAAAGTGGAGAATTTTGCTGCAAACTACAGCTTCAGAGTCAGAGTTTAGAGTTTGAGTTTAGCCAATTTTTCTGCATGACATACTTTAGAGAAAGAAAACAGAATCCAGATCCATATCAGATTATGCATAATGTTCAAGATATAATTTTCTTGTTAAGAACTCCCTGGGTCTAGATAGTTTTACTGGAATTCTATTGGGTATTAGAAATAAAAGATAAAGCTAATCTTGCACAAAGTCTATTCAAAATAAGAATAAAGAAACCATCCTTAATTGCTTTATGTAGCCAGGATAATCTAGAAATTAAAATGAGAAGACATTAAAGAAGAAAACTGCTGACTTGTATTGCCAATAAACATGGTTAAAAATAATAACAAAAGTACTCATTACAGGGGAGTGAGGGAAGAGCAGAAGACCTGGTTTCACCTCCTTTTAACCATGCAGATGACAAACCTACTAGCTGACACACTTATGTTATATGTTTCAAGAAAAGTTCTAGACATTGGAATTTTTAAACAAGATATAACTGGCCCAGAATTGTGTCTAGTGTACAAAAACAAACTTCAACATTAGGGGAAAAATGTTACCTATGTCAGTTGAATATTCTAAAACAAAATTAATTCTTTCCTAAATATTTCCAATTATTATCTAGGTTTAGAAGCCACTGTAATCTTAGATTACTTTTACCTATTTGTCAGTTATCTCAGAAGGGCAGCAGGAGGATTTCAATTATTCTTAGATACTGACTTCAAAGACTAATCAGAAAATGACAAGACAGTTGTTCATAATAAAGTTTTTCATTATGCCACCTGCTAACATTTCTCCACTATCAGAGCAGAGGTCACCACTAACAGGAAATTTCTCTTTCTTCTTAGCTGTTCCACCCACTTATTCAGCCATTATTCACTTACTAATGAGCATATAAAATACCTGGAATTTTTAATATTTTTAATGTTTCAGATGTCTATAACAATTAACAAAATTACTTTGAAGATATAAAATATGTAGACATTATTTATTATGTCATAAATGTACCTATACTTTTACCCAGTGCTTTCATGCCAAATAATTATGTTGAAAGCAAACAATATTTTTGATTCACTTAATAAAAGAAAAGTGCAGCACCAGAGATTAGCATCATAATAAAGTTAATATTTTTAAGCTCTCATTATTTGCCAGCCATCATGGCAAGGGTTTATATACTTTATACCAGTTAATCCTCAGAACTGTACTGTAAACATTTTTATTATCTCTTTTCTCAGCAGAGCAAAAATAATGTGAACTTTTCAGGTAATTTTGATATACTATGACATAACTTTATGAAGCATTACCTTAGACAAATTGTTTCAAATGTGCATTTAATTAAAGATTCTCAGGTGAAAATTCAGATCTATTTATTTTTAAAATAAGACATGTTATTTGTACAGACATCAGAGATATAGAATTCTGCCCTTGAATGGTACTTTAAAGAAACTGAAAGTTTATGAACAGTTCTACATAGATCTGATAGAGTCAATTACTTTTCGTCACATATTGCTCACGATTTCATCAGTTACATTGGATTGGGCAAAAAGTTCATTTGGGTTTTTGTAGTATCTTAGCAGTGGCACTGCACTCCAGTACTCTTGCCTAGGAAATCCCATAGATGGAGGAGCCTGGTGTGCTGCAGTCCATGGGGTCGCGAAAAGTCGGACATGACTGAGCGACTTCACTTTCACTTTTCACTTTCATGCATTGGAGAAGGAAATGGCAACCCACTCCAGTGTTCTTGCCTGGAGAATCCCAGGGATAGGGAAGCCTGGTGGGCCGCCATCTATGAGGTGGCACAGAGTCGGACACGACTGATGTGACAGCAAAAGCAGCAGCTGCAGCAGCAATATCTTATGAGAGAACCACGGCGGCTGCGACAGACCACGCAGAAGGTCAGGGGTGGTGACCGGAAGTGCCAGGCTGTGACTGCACAGGAGCAGCCAAGAGGAGCTACCCCAAGTCTCAGGTCAGGAGCAGCGGACGAGAAGAGCAACCCCATGTCCAAAGAACAGGGGCTGTGCGGGCGCAGGAGGGCCAAGAGGAGCTACTCCAAGTTCAAGGTCAGGAAGGGCGACTCATCCAAGGTAAGGAGCAGGGGCTGGAGCAGCCGTGAAGATATACCCCATGTTCAAGGTAAGAGAAACCCAAGTTAAGGTGGTAGGTATTGCAAGAGGACATCAGATGGCAGACACACTGAAATGATAATCACAGAAAACTAGCCAATCTGATCACACCAACCACAGCCTTGTCTAACTCAATGAAACTAAGCCAAGCTGTGTGGGGCCAGGGAAGACGGACGAGTCATGGTGGAGAGGTCTGACAGAATGTGGTCCACTGGACAAGGGAATGGTAAACCACTTCAGTATTTTTGCCTTGAGAACCCTGTGAACAGTATGAAAAGGCAAAATGATAGGATACTGAAGAGGAACTCCCCAGATCGATAGGTGCCCAATATGCTACTGGAATCAGTGAAGAAATAACTCCAGAAAGAATGAAGGGATGGAGCCAAAGGAAAAAAAAAATAGTTTTGGATGTCACTAGTGATAGAAGCAAGGTCTGATGCTGTAAGAGCAATATTGCCTAGGAAGCTGGAATGTTAAGTCCATGAATCATGGAAAATCAGAAGTGGTCAAACAGGAGATGGCAAGAGCGAACGTCACCATTCTGGGAATCAGAGAACTAAAATGGACTGGAATGAGTGAATTTAACTCAGATGACCATTCTATCTACTACTGTGGGCAGGAATCTCCCAGAAGAAATGGAGTAGCCATCATGGTCAACAAAAGAGTCCAAAATGCAGTACTTAGATGCCATCTCAAAAACGACAGAATGACCTCTGTTTGTTTCCATGGGAAACCATTCAATATCACGGTAATGCAAGCCTGTGCCCCAACGAGTAACGCTGAAGAAGCTGAAGTTGAACGGTTCTATGAAGACCTACAAGACCTTTTAAAACGAACACCCAAAAAAGATGTCCTTTTCATTATAGGGGACTGGAATGCAAAAGTAGGAAGTCAAGAAACACCTGGAGTAACAGGTAAATTTGGCCTTGGAGTACAGAATGAAACAGGACAAAGACTAATAGAGTTTTGCCAGGAGAACGCACTGGTCATAGCAAACACCCTCTTCAAACAACACAAGAGAAGACTCTAGATATGGACATTACCAGATGGTCAACACGAAAGCATATTGGTTATATTTTTGCTGCCAAAGGTGGAGAAGCTCTATAAAGTCAGCAAAAACAAGATGGGGAGCTGATTGTGGCTCAGATCATGAACCCCTTATTACCAAATTCAGACTTAAATTGAAGACAGTAGGGAAAACCACTAGGCCATTCAGGTGTGTCCTAAATCAAATCTCTTATGATTATACAGTGAAAGTGAGAAATAGATTTAAGGGACTAGATCTGATAGAGTGCCTGATGAACTATGGACAAGGTTTGTGACATTGTACAGGAGACAGGGATCAAGGCCTTCCCCATGGAAAAGAAATGTAAAAAAGCAAAATGGCTGTTTGAGAAGGCCTTACAAATAGCTATGAAAAGAAGAGAAGTGAAAAGCAAAGGAGAAAAGGAAAGATATAAGCATCTGAATGCAGAGTTCCAAAGAATAGCAAGGAGAGATAAGAAAGCCTTCCTCAGAGATCAATGCAAAGCAATAGAGGAAAACAACAGAATGGGAAAGACTAGAGATCTCTTCAAGAACATTAGAGATACCAAGTGAACATTTCATGCAAAGATGGGCTTGATAAAGGACAGAAATGGTAGGCACATAACAGAAGCAGAAGATATTAAGAAGAGGTGGCAAGAATACACAGAAGAACTGTACAAAAAAGATATTCAAGACCCAGATAATCACAATGGTGTGATCACCATCACCTGGAGCCAGACATCCTAGAATGTGAAGTCAAGTGGGCCTTAAAAAGCATCACTATGAACAAAGGTAGTGGAGGTGATGGAATTCCAGTTGAGCTATTTCAAGTCCTGAAAGATGATGCTGTGAAAGTGAGGCACTCAATATGCCAGCAAATTTGGAAAACTCAGCAGTGGCCACAGGACTGCAAAAGGTCAGTTTAGTTCCAATCCCAAAGAAAGGCAATGCCAAAGAATGCTCAAACTACCACAGAATTGCACTTGTCTCACATGCTAGTAAAGTAATGCTCAAACTTTTCCAAGGCAGGCTTCTGCAATATGTGAACTGTGAACTTCCAGATGTTCAAGCTGGTTTTAGAAAAGGCAGAGGAACCAGAGATCAAATTTCCAACACCCCTGGATCATGGAAAAAGCAAGAGAGTTCCAGAAAAACATCTATTTCTGCTTTATTGACTATGCCAAACCCTTTGACTGTGTGGATCACAATAAACTGTGGAAAACTCTTCAAGATATGGGCATACGAGACCACTTGACCTGCCTCTTGAGAGATCGGTATTAAGATCAGGAAACAACAGTTAGAACTAGACATGGAACAACAGACTGGTTCCAAATAGGAAAAGGAGTACGTCAAGGCTGTATATTGTCACCCTGCTTGTTTAATTTATATGCAGAGTACATCAAGAAAAACACTGGGCTGGAAGAAGCACAAGCTGGAATCAAGATTGCTGGGAGAAATATCAATAACCTCAGATATGCAGATGACACCACCCTTATGGCAGAAAATGAAGAGGAACTAAAGAGCCTCTTGATGAAAGTGAAAGAGGAGAGTGAAAAAGTTGGCTTAAAGTTCAACATTCAGAAAACAAAGATCATGGCATCTGGTCCCATCACTTCATGGGAAATAGATGGGGAAACAGTGGAAACAGTGTCAGACTTTATTTTTCTGGGCTCCAAAATCACTGCAGATGGTGACTGCAGCCATGAAATTAAAAGACGCTTACTCCTTGGAAGGAAAGTTATGACATATTAAAGTTATATATATGTATATGCATATGCATATACTTTAATATGCATATAAAGTTATGCATATTAAAAAGCAGAGACATTACTTTGTCAACAAAGGTCCATCTAGTCAAGGCTATGGTTTTTCCAGTGATCATGTATGGATGTGAGAGTTGGACTGTGAAGAAAACTGAGTACTGAGGAATTGATGCTTTTGAACTGTGGTGTTGGAGAAGACTCTTGAGAGTCCCTTGGACTGCAAGGAGATTCAACCAGTCCATCCTAAAGGAGATCAGTCCTGGATGTTCATTGGTAGGTCTGATGCTGAAGCTGAAACTCCAATATTTTGGCCACCTCTTGCGAAGAGTTGACTCATTGAAAAGGCCCTGATGCTGGGAGGGATTGGGGGCAGGAGGAGAAGGGGCTGACAGAGGATGAGATGGCTGGATGGCATCACCGATTCAATGGACATGAGTCTGGGTAAACTTTGGGAGTTGGTGATGGATAGGGAGGCCTGGCATGCTTGGATTCATGGTGTCTCAGAGTCTGACAAGACTGAGTGAATGCATGGAATGAGCTTAATTGAGTATTATGGAAATACTGGGATGAAATTTTTGGCCAACCCATTATAACCATGGGTAATATTTTGCTACTGAATTGTCACATGATACTTCGGAAAACAGTTCATTTTGATAAGTAGTGTTAATTGCTGTGGACAAATCAATCTTGTGGGACATTGGTCATTTCATATTTGTGAGTCAATGAAAACAGTAGCAGGACTAACAGACCTACTAAAGTGGTAAAAACATGACTCAGACACTACACGGAAATAATGCCTTAGAAAGAATTCTTTCAAAGAGCAAGAAAGACATTGTAATGTAATCCTGTTAGTGGATCTGGAGAGTCAAAGAGGACCTTCACTTGTGGGCCTCAGTTCTTTGTAAGGACACTAAGAAGAATCTGAGGTCTTATCCATGCCAAAAATTTATTGAAGAAATAATACCTCAAGGGAGAGATGGGCCAAGTCAAGAGAGGCACTGGCCCCAGGTTGATGAGGTACAGGTTTTTCAAGACAGGACTTTTGCACATTCATCCAGGTGTGTGAGAACTAAGCATTTTGACTGACAGTTGCAATTTACCTAACAGTAAGCTCTATTGGCCAGGTCTTTCCCACAATTCAGTCTGTTATAATCAGATGTATGTTTACATGTATAGAATATTTTATGGACCCTAAATGGACTCCCAGCTGCCTAAGGTCACTTGAGGACACAGTTGTGCATCAAAAGTGTATGTGTTAAAGTTGGGAAAGTCCCTATGGTTAGTTTGTATCCACTGTGCACCTAAGGTGAATGTACTGGAGTTATTAAAGTCTCTGTGGTTATTTTGTAGCATATCTATGAGTTCTTCTGGGCCACAATGGGGCATGTCTAGGGTGGCGTTTAGAGATCAAGTTGAATTTTTTTTTTTTTTTTTGGCTAGGCTGTCCATCATTCAGTTCAGTTCAGTTCAGTTCAGTCGCTCAGTCCTGTCCAACTCTTTGCGACCCCATGAATTGCAGCATGCCAGGCCTCCCTGTCCATCACCAACTCCCGGAGCTTACCCAAACTCATGTCCATTGAGTCAGTGATGCCATCCAGCCATCTCATCCTCTGTCAGCCCCTTCTCCTCCTGCCCCCAATCCCTCCCAGCATTAGGGTCTTTTCCAATGAGTCAACTCTTCTCATGAGGTGGCCAAAGTATTGGAGTTTCAGCCTCAGCATCAGTCCTTCCAATGAACATCCAGGACTGATCTCCTTTAGGATGGACTGGTTGAATCTCCTTGCAGTCCAAGGGACTCTCAAGAGTCTTCTCCAACACCGCAATTCAAAAGCATCAATTCTTCGGCCCTCAGCTTTCTTCCCAGTCCAACTCTCACATCCATACATGACCACTGAAAAACCATAGCCTTGACTAGATGGACCTTTGTTGGCAAAGTAATCTCTGCTTTTGAATATGCTCTCTAGGTTGGTCATAACTTTCCTTCCAAGGAGTAACTGTCTTTTAATTTCCTGGGTGCAATCACCATCTGCAGTGATTTTGGAACCCCCAAAAATAAAGTCTGGCATTGTTTCCACTGTTTCCCCATCTTTTTCCTATGAAGTCATGGGACCAGATGCCATGATCTTTGTTTTCTGAATGTTGAGCTTTAAGCCAACATTTTCTCCTTCTCTTTCACTGTCATCAAGAGGCTCTTTAGTTCCTCTTCATTTTCTGCCATAAGGGTGGTGTCATGTGCATATCTGAGGTTATTGATATTTCTCCCAGCAATCTTGATTCCAGCTTTTGCTTCTTTCAGCCCAGCATTTCTCATGATATACTCTGCATATAAGTTAAATAAGCAGGGTGACAATATACAGCCTTGACGTACTCCTTTTCCGATTTGGAACCAGTCTGTTGTTCCATGTCCAATTCTAACTGTTGCTTCTTGACCCTTCATTGCTCATGCCTAAATTCCTAACTAAATATCCACCAAAGTATCAGGCCATATATATGTCATCAGGGGTGAAACAGGTGGAAAAATTAGGAAATAAACTCTTATAAATATCTGAGTTGGTGTATAATGTTGCCAAGCTACCCCAGAATCTGGAGATACTAACTGTGGACTAATAATTACTGGATCTGATTCATCTGAAGTAAAGTGTTTGTCTCTCAGTCATTTCTGACTCTTTGTGACCCCATGG
Source organism: Bos mutus (assembly GCF_027580195.1). Taxonomy (NCBI): domain Eukaryota; kingdom Metazoa; phylum Chordata; class Mammalia; order Artiodactyla; family Bovidae; genus Bos; species Bos mutus. The sequence goes on along the minus strand of NC_091628.1, from coordinate 40,957,405 downwards.
ACTGTCACCCTCCAAGCTCCTCTGTACATGGAATTTTCTAGACAAGAATACTGGAGCGAGTTGCCATTCCCTTCTCCAGGGGATCTTCCTGACCCAGGGACTGAACATGGGTCTCCTGCATTGCAGACAAATGCTTTACTTCTCAGACACCAGGGAAGCCTCAATTCAACTAGCTGCCCCTAGATAATAAAGTCTCTCAATATCTAGGAGTCTAGTCACATGAGAAGGACAGAAAAAAAAAAAAAAAAGGAGGTAGAGGGGACTCTTGATTTAATACCTCTATAAGTTTATGTTATATTTTCATTTCCTTGGGCGTTTTTCAAAATTATGCACTAAAAGCACATATAGAGGGAAATTGGCATGCTGCACTCTATGGGGTAGCAAAGAGTCACCAACATGACTGAGCAACTGAACAACAAAAACAAAAGGGAAACTAAAAGATTGTGTATTTATGTAGAGGATTTTGTAAAATGTGTCAGTATTACTCAAACACATGTATTGATGACTTAGCCAGTTGTTAAACAAGACTACTGCCTAGTTTTGTGTATAGGGTTTTAGTGGAACACAGTCACACTTATTTTTCACATATTGTTTGTGATCGCTTTCATGCTACCCAGACAAAGCTAGGGGAGATCATGTGGACTTTTTATTATATTGTACCTTGCAAAAAGTTTGCTGTCCCATGCATCCAACAGGCTGTGTCAATATTTAAGGACTGCATAATGCTGGAGAGAAATCTTCCCTTCAGTTCTAATTTTGCTATGTGATAATATTCCCTTTAAAAGCAAACAAACAAACAAACAGCCTCTTGACCTATATGTTGCTTATTTCCCCATGGCTGAAGAGTAAGTTATATGGCTGATAGATGATGCTCATTGCCGTATGTTGCTGCTTTGGATGGAGCTAACCCACTAAGAGGCTGTAAATCATAGGACTTCAATCTTTGTCTTTAAAAAAAAAAAAAATTAAACTACTCTACTCTCCAGACTTGTGAATGAATAATTCTAGATATGTTTATTGCTCTGCAGACTCTCATTTTGCTGTGGAATTCTCTCACAAACTTTACTGGGGACATGGGAAGTATCTGCAAACCTACTTTTTCTTTTCCCAAGAAAAGTTCTCAATCAACTTTATTAGAAATAACGTGATATACTAATCTCTATCTACTGGAATTATCTATTATTTATTGTTTTAAAAATTGTTATTAGGAAGAAGGGTGCAATTAATTTGGCATCTATGATTCTAAGTTTCACTGTATCAAATGCCACATGTTGTTGCCACTCAAATTGATTACATTTTCCTGGGATGACCAACAAGTTAAAATATAGTTTAAAATTCCATCTCAGAAATATGGAATACTAAAATACATACTATGGAAAAAAAAAGAAAAGAATTTAGAAAATACTTAGAAAGAGATGAGCATTGAATGTGACTAGGAATATCCTTCACAGGTAGGGTGTATTCTGTATGTTTTATGGATAGAGTAGAAAGAAATATGTTAGGATTCCAGATAAAGCAATTAAGAGGAAAATATGCAACTATGAAAGAATTTGAAAAGTATGTTAATTAGTTTGGTATATCTAAAATATAGAATGAAACTAAAGAAGAGGATGAGGAAAGACTGAAATGGAAAACATGAACAAGATCATCAGCCTTAAAAGAGTAACAAATAATCAGGGTTTTGCTTTGTAGATATATTGAATTCATTTTCCTCTGTAAATACTATTCCTCTTACCCTTTCAGCCTTTGTAATTTAGTGTAATTCAAATTGACCTCCATTACCAGCTCAGGGATATTTGTAACTTTGCCACTTTGACCCCATACTCCTGGGTGCAGATCTTGATTCAGATTAGAGCCAATGAGGGGAAAAAATGAATATTTTTTTCTGAGAGTTCAGTGAAAATAAACTCATATTATTTATGGGAAATGATCTGGGAAGTTTATAATTATTAGAATTAATTATAGCTCTTGTGAAACCACCAAGGAAAAGCTTATCTGAAAAAAGGAACTAGCACAGTGGAGGCCAAACTGTTAAATTAAAAAGAAATCTTTTGATAGAATGTAATCCCTGGGTCAAGCGGTATTTGAAATCAAGTCTGCTTCCAAAGCTTTGTGCAAGAATAAATTCTCTTTTTTATTTAAGACAGTTTGCATCAGATTTTGTACAACAGACTTATTGGGGGTATTTAGCATAGGTCTTCAAGAAATCTGGGAAGGTGAAACAAATAAAAGGATTGTAAATATAAGTATGCTTTGTTTTTTGTTTTTTTAAATATAAATTTATTTATTTTAATTGGAGGTTAATTACTTTAAAATATTGTATTGGTTTTGCCATACATCAACATGAATCTGCCACGGGTATACATGTGTTCCCCATCCCCCACTCCCTTCTCATGCCATCCCTCTGGGTCGTCCCAGTGGGCCAGACCCAATAATCCAGTATCATGCATCGAACCTGGACTGACGATTCGTTTCGTATATGATATTATACATGTTTCAATGCCATTGTCCCAAATCATCCCACCCTTGCCCTCTCCCACAGAGTCCAAAACTGCTCTATACATCTGTGTCTCTTTTGCTGTCTCGCATACAAGGTTATCATTACCGTCCTTATAAATTCCATTTATATGCGTTGAGTTCAGTTCAGTTCAGTCGCTCAGTCCTGTCCCACTCTTTGCGACCCCATGAATTGCAGCATGCCAGGCCTCCCTGTCCATCACCAACTCCCAGAGTTCACCCAGACTCACGGCCATCGAGTCAGTGATGCCAACCAGCCATCTCATCCTCTGTTGTCCCCTTCTCCTCCCGCCCCTAATCCCTCCAAGCATCAGAGTCTTTTCCAATGAGTCAACTCTTCGCATGAGGTGGCCAAAGTACTGGAGTTTCAGCTTAAGCATCATTCCTTCCAAAGAAATCCCAGGGCTGATCTCCTTCAGAATGGACTGGTTGGATCTCCTTGCAGTCCAAGGGACTCTCAAGAGTCTTCTCCAACACCACAGTTCAAAAGCATAAATTCTTCAGTGCTCAGCCTTCTTCACAGTCCAACTCTCACATTCATACATGACCACAGGAAAAACCATAGGTTAGTATACTGTATTGGTGTTTTTCTTTCTGCCTTACTTCACTCTGTATAATAAGCTCCAGTTTCATCCACCTCATTAGAACTGATTCAAATGTATTATTTTTAATGGCTGTGTAATACTCCATTGTGCATATGTGCCACAGCTTTCTTATCCATTCATCTACTGGTGGACATCTAGGTTGCTTCCATGTCCTGGCTATTATAAACAGTGCTGCAATGAACATTGGGGTACACGTGTCTCTTTCGATTCTGGTTTCCTCGGTGTGTATGCCCAGCAGTGGGATTGCTGGGTCATAAGGCAGTTCTATTTCCAGTTTTTTAAGGGATCTGAAAGTGCTGCACTCAATATGCCAGCAAATTTGGAAAACTCAGCAGTGGCCACAGCCTGGAAAAGGTCAGTTTTCATTCCAATCCCAAAGAAAGACAATGCCAAAGAATGCTCAAACTACCACACAATTTCACTCATCTCACACGCTAGTAAAGTAATGCTCAAAATTCTCCAAATCAGGCTTCAGCAATATGTGAACCATGAACTTCCTGATGTTCAAGCTGGTTTTAGAAAAGGCAGAGGAACCAGAGATCAAATTGCCAACATCTGCTGGATCATAGAAAAAGCAAGAGAGTTCCAGAAAAACATCTATTTCTGCTTTATTGACTATGCCAAAGCCTTTGACTATGTGGATCACAATAAACTGTGGAAAATTCTGAAAGAGATGGGAATACCAGACCACCTGATCTGCCTCTTGAGAAATTTGTATGCAGGTCAGGAAGCAACAGTTAGAACTGGACATGGAACAACAGATTGGTTCCAAATAGGAAATGGAGTACGTCAAGGCTGTATATTGTCACCCTGTTTATTTAACTTATATGCAGAGTACATCATGAGAAACACTGGACTGGAAGAAACACAAGCTGGAATCAAGATTGGCGGGAGAAATATCAATAACCTCAGATATGCAGATAACACCACCCTTATGGCAGAAAGTGAAGAGGAACTCAAAAGCCTCTTGAGGAAAGTGAAAGAAGAGAGTGAAAAAGTTGGCTTAAGGCTCAACATTCAGAAAACGAAGATTATGGCATCTGGTCCCACCACTTCATGGGAAATAGAAGGGGAAACAGTGGAAACAGTGTCAGACTTTATTTTTCTGGGCTCCAAAATCACTGCAGATGGTGACTGCAGCCATGAAATTAAAAGATGCTTACTCCTTGGAAGGAAAGTTATGACCAACCTAGATAGCATATTCAAAAGCAGAGCCATTACTTTGCCAACAAAGGTTCGTCTAGTCAAGGCTATGGTTTTTCCTGTGGTCATGTATGGATGTGAGAGTTGGACTGTGAAGAAGGCTGAGCACTGAAGAATTGATGCTTTTGAACTGTGGTGTTGGAGAAGACTCTCGAGAGTCCCCTGGACTACAAGGAAATCCAACCAGTCCATTCTGAAGGAGATCAGCCCTGGGATTTCTTTGGAAGGAATGATGCTAAAGCTGAAACTCCTGTACTTTGGCCACCTCATGCGAAGAATTGACTCATTGGAAAAGACTCTGATGCTGGGAGGGATTGGGAGCAGGAGGAGAAGGGGGCGCCAGTGGATGAGATGGCTGGATGGTATCACTGACTCGATGGAGGTGAATCTCAGTGAACTCCAGGAGTTGGTGATGGACAGGGAGGCCTGGTGTGCTGCGATTCATGGGGTCGCAAAGAGTCGGACACGACTGAGCAACTCATCTGATCTGATCTGACACTGTTCTCCATAGTGGCTGTACTAGTTTGCATTCCCACCAACAGTGTAAGAGCTATGCTTTGATTGAGTTGTTAATTAAGTCATAGAAAGATCAGTGAGAGAATAGTATCTCTAAAATGCTGTAATTACATGTTTTAGTCTCCTGGCCAAAGTTCTTTAATGACTGTGGTAGGCAGAATAATGGTTCTCCAATATTGCCCATATTTTAATTCTTTGACTATTTTATTATATTATTTCAAATGGCAAATGGAAATTAGCAGGTGTGATTACATTATGGAAATAAAGATTATTAGTTATCTTATATTAATCAAGTGGATACAGTCTAGTCATATGAGACACTAAACCTGAAAAATTTCCAGTTATAGTGAGAGAAAAGTGACTGTGGAAGAATACTCAGAGAAATGTGGCATTGCATAATTTGAAGACAGACAATGGATGCTAAGCCAAGGAGTACGAGTCACCTCTTGAAGCTGAAAAGGCTGATATATGTATTCTTTGCTAAAGCATCCAAAAAGGAACACAACACTGTCAATACCTTGATTGTAGCCAGGTGAGATTCCACCTTGGGCTTCCAAGTTCCAGAAGTTTAAACAATACATTTGTGCTATTTGAAGTCACTGTTAGTGTAATTTTTTATAGTTTCCATATGAAACTAATACAATGATCCTCTAAAATTTTACTTAGCTACCAAGACTCATGACACAGCACTTCTTGCCCCATGAGATTATCTTACTCGTCTAAACAAATTATTCTATTTCAGGAATCTGTCCCTTTTCTTGTATCCACATCACACTTGCTTTCCATTTGCCTTCACCTAGAACTTCAAAACCTGGTTCAAGAATTATTTTCTCAGAAACATTTCCAGATACCCTGCTATATATATATATTTCTCTCACCCATGCACTCTCATTTCCCCTGAGCTTATTAGTACAGACACCACATTGTGCAGTAGTCATGATACTTTAATATGTGAACATCTCACAAGATATAAATGTTTTAAAAAATTAATATTAATAAAATGTCTTCACTGGAGCATATGTTCAATTTTTTGTTGACTGAATAGATGAATGATATAAGGATAAATTACAGCTGTTTGTCATGGGCACCCAAAAAGGCCCCAAGTTTCAATGATTCACTTGGAAGACTTGTAGGTACCACAGCTATGTGTGTTATAGGAAATGTATATAAAGCATGAGCAGCAAAGGAAAAAAAAAAAAAAAAGAAGACCATATTATATGTTTCCAAGAAAATCAGGTACAATCTTCCAAGAGTCTTTACCCGGTGGAATCACAACAGGATGCACTTAAATCCCTTGGCAGTGAATTGGGGCAACATTTATAAAATATTATTTAACAGGGAAATTCATCTGAGACTAAATGCCCATGGTTTTTATTGAAGCAGATCATGATCATGATTTGACTGACTTATAACAATATTCTATATACACAAAAGAAGAGCAGGTTTTCACTCTAAACAACATTGTTCATTCAATCAGTGTAGGCACAGTGAGGCACCTTAGAAGTTAATGGTGGAAATCCTCCTGAAATCCAAGTTTGCAGATGCAAGCCAAGGATAATACTTCAGGTCTGCTCTATTGAATCTTTCCTATAAGGGCTATTGTATCATCTAGAGGCAGAAATGCTGTCTGAATGTATCACTTTGGATATAAATAGTCTTATTTTAGCTGAGAAAGTACTCTCTGACTACAGATACTGAGTATCTAATACACTGATACAGATAGGGAAGCTCATCTATAAATATGAGTAGGTAACCAGGAATCACAAAATATTTGATGAAAAATAGAAATACAAATACAACAATAAAATAATTAACTACTGTAGAAACACAGTAAACAGAAGAGAGCATATAAATATGTCTGAACTTAAATGACTGCCAGTTTATTATAAAACAAAGAGATATAGTTATAGGTCAATATATATAAACTCCATGGTAATGAAAATAAGAATCCTATAAAAGTGCACAAAAACTAGAAAGAAAGAAACATAAGCATTCTGGTAAAGAAAATCACCAAATCATGAAGGAATAAGCAAAAAGAAGAAAATAACAGAAAAGAACTACAAAAACAAGCAGAAAAAAGTAACAAAATGGCAAAAAGTATAAACCTATCAATCATTATTTTAAATGCCACTGGACTAAATGTTCCAAAAAAAGATATAAAGTGGTAGATTAGTTTAAAAAATGTATTTGCTGCTTACAAGAGACTCACTTCTGAGCTAAGGAAGCATACAAACTGAATACAAATGAGGACTGGATAAAGATATTTTAAGAAAATAGAAATTACATTGAAAATGAAATAGCAATACTTAGATTAAGTAGTTTTTAAAAAATTTCATAACTAAAGACAAAAAGAGGCACTATATAATGATAAAGAAATCAAAGCATGAAGAACATATTATATTCCTCAACATTCATGCACATTATATTTAAGCTCCCAAATAAATAAAGGAAATATTAATGGACATAAAAGAAGAAACTGTCAGTAGTGCAATAAAAATAGGGGACTTTGACAGCACATGTATATCAAAGGATAGATTATCTAGACAGAAATTAAATAAGAAAAGAGTGACCATAAATGAGACATTAAACCACTTGGACTTGCCACAGGACATTTCACCCAGAAACAAAACATATTATTTGCATGTATGCATTGAATGTTCTAAAGGAGATCAGCCCTGGGATTTCTTTGGAAGGAATGATGCTTAAGCTGAAACTCCAGTACTTTGGCCACCTCATGCGAAGAGTTGACTCATTGGAAAAGACTCTGATGCTGGGAGGGATTGGGGGCAGGAGGAGAAGGGGATGACAGAGGATGAGATAGCTGGGTGGCATCACCGACTCGATGGACATGAGTTTGAGTGAACCCCGGGAGTTGGTGATGGACAGGGAGGCCTAGCGTGCTGCGATTCATGGGGTTGCAAAGAGTCAGACACGACTGAGCAACTGAACTGAACTGAACTGAACTGATGGAATGTTATCCAGGCTATTTTACCTGCTAGACCACAAAATGTGTCTCAAGAAATTTAAAAGGATATAAATTATATCAAGGTTTTTTCTGACCACATTAGGATGAAACTGATAATCATGTACAGAAATAAAACTAGGAAATGAAAAAAAAATGGGATTAAATAGTATGTTACTAAAAAAATGGGTAAATGAAGAAATGAAAGAGAGAATACCTTGAGACAAATAAGAATGGAAGCATAGCTCTCATTCCAAAATCTATGGAATGTACAGTTGTGTGGCAGGAACCAACACAACACTGTACAAATTTTAAAAATAATTAAAGCTATTCATACCCAGAAAAGCAGTTCTGAGGTTTACAGTGATACAGACTTCTTCAAGAAATAATTAAAATTTCAAACAAACAATCTAACCTACCACCTAAGATAAACACACACACACACACACACACACCACAAGTACAGAGCCCAAAGTTAGCTGGAAGAAGGAAAAACTAAAGATCATAGAGGGAATAAAATTTAGACCAAAAAAAGAATAAATAAAATAAAGGGGTGTTTTTTATTCAATCTTTTAAAAATTGAGGTAAAAGTTACATAATATGAAACAAACTATTTTAACCATACTTAACAGTGGCACTAAGTATAATGTGTTCACATTGTTGTGCATGCATCTCACCATTATCTATCTCCTGAATTTTTCACCTTCCTAGACTGAAATTCTGTCCCAGTTAAGCATTAGCTCACCATTTCCCTTTCCCTTTTCACATCCCCAGCCCCTGACATCTATCAATATACTTTCTGACGCTATGAATTTGACTATTCTAGGGTACCTCATATACAGGAAATCAAACAGCATCTGTATGCACCTAATAAGTGTTGGAATGCATTCTTATGATTAACTTACTGTGTCTAAAGCAGACTGTGCCTTCTTTTTCCCCTCTGTGCTATAAAATAGGTCCTCATTAGTTACCTATGAAAAGATAACAAACTGACAAACTTTTAACCAGAAACACAAAGAAAAGAAAGAAGACACAAATAAATAAAATAAGAAATAAGAGATGAAAGAGGAGAAATAATAAATACCACAGAAATAAAAATAATAATAATAAGAGAATACTACTAACTGTTATGTGCCAACAAATGGACAATGTAAAAGAAATTGACAAATGTCTAGAAATGTGCAACCTGCCAAAGCTGAATCAAGAAGAAACAATTTGAACAGACCAATAACTAGTAGTAAAAGAAAAAAAAGTTTCCAGTAAACACAACTCCAAGAAAAGATGGCTTAATGGATAATTCTACTAAACATAAAAAGAAGAATAATACCTATAATTCTCAAACTATTCAAAAAATTGAACTAGTGTGAACACTCTCAAATTCACTGTACAAGGCCATTATTATCCTGTTAACAAAACCAGAAAAAAAGATACCATAGAGAAGGAATCACCAGCCAATAACTTTGATAAATATAGCTGCAAATATCCTTATTGCTGTTCATTGTTCAGTCACTAAGTCATGTCCCACTCTTTGCAACTACATAGGCTGTAGCACACCAGACTTCCCTGTCATTCACTATCTTGTTAAATTTGCTCAAACTCATGCCCATCGAGTCAGTGATGCCATCCAACCATCTCATCCTCTTTCGACACCTTCTCCTCCTGCTCTTAATCTTCCCCAACAACAGGGTCTTTTCCAATGAGCCCACTGTTAACATCAAGTGGCCAAAGATTTGGAGCTTCAGCATCAGTGCTTACAATGAATTTTCAGGGGTGATTTCCTTTAGAATTGACTGGTTTGATCCCCTTTCAGTCTAAGAACGCTGAAGAGTCTTCTCCAGCATGACAACCCAAATGTATCAATTCTTTGGCACTCGGCTTTCTTTATGGTCCAAAATGAAATCCATACCTGATTACTACAAAAAAGCATAACTTTGAATATACAGACATTTAAGAGCAAAGTGATGGCTCTGCATTTTAATATGCAGATGATAACACTATAATGGCATAAAACAAAGAGGAAATAAAGAGCCATTGATGAAGGTGAAAAAGCTGCCTTAAAACTCAACATTCAAAAAACAAAGATCATGGAAACTGGACCCATTCAGTTCAGTTTAGTTCAGTCGATCAGTCATGTCCAACTCTTTGTGACCCCATGGACTGCATGCAGTGCACCAGGCCTCCCTGTTCATCCCCAACTCCCAGAGTTTACTCAAACTCATGTCCAACCATCGCATCCTCTGTTGTCCCCTTCTCCTCCCACCTTCAATCTTTCCCAGCATCAGGGTCTTTTCAAATGAGTCAATTCTTTACATCAGGTGGCCAAAGTATTGGAGTTTCAGCTACAAAATCAGTCCTTCCAATGAATATTCAACTGATTTCCTTTAAGATGGACTGGTTAGATCTCCTTACAGTTCAAGGGACTCTCAAGAGTTTTCTCCAACATCACAGTTTAAAAGCATTAATTCTTTGGAACTTAGCTTTCTGTATAGTCCAACTGTCACATGCATACATGACTACTGGAAAAACTATAGCCTTAACTATATGGACCTTTGTTTGCAAAGTAACGTCTCTGCTTTTTAATGTGCTGTCTAAGTTGATCATAACTTTTCTTCCAAGGAGGAAACGTCTTTTAATTTCATAGCTCCAGTCACCATCTGCAGTTACTTTGGAGCTCCCCAAAATAAAGTCTGTCCCTGTTTCCATTGTTTACCTGCCTATTTGCCATGAAGTGATGGGACTGGATGCCATGATCTTAGTTTTCTGAATGTTGAGCTTTAACCCAACTTTTTCACTCTCCACTTGCACTTTCAACAAGAGGCTCTTTAGTTCTTTACTTTCTGTAGTAAGGATGGTGTCATCTGCATATATGAAGATATTGATATTTCTCCTGGCAATCTTGATTCCAGCTTGTGCTTCATCCAGCCCAGCCTTTCTCGTGATGTGAATATATTCTCATATTGTGTATATATTTAATATATAAGTTAAATAAGCAGAGTGACAATATACAGCCTTAATATACTCCTTTCCCAATTTGGAAGCAGTCTGTTGTTCTATGTCTAGTTCTAACTGTTGCTTCCTGACTTGCATACAGATTTCTCAAGAGGCAGGTCAGGTGGTCTGGTATTCCCATCTCTTTCAGAGTTTTCCACAGTTTGTGGTGATCCACACAGTCAAAGGCGTTGGCATAGTCAGTAAAGCAAAAAGAGATGTTTTTCCGGAACTCTCTTGCTCTCTCAATAATCCAATGGATTCTGGCAATTTTCTCTCTGGCTCCTATGCCTTTTCTAAAACCAGCTTGAACATCTGGAAGTTCATGGATCACATACTGTTGAAGCCTGGCTTGGAGAATTTTGAGCATTACTTTGCTAGCGTGTGAGATGAGTGCAATTGTGTGGTAGTTTGAGCATTCTTTGGCATTGCCTTTCTTTGGGATTGGAATGAAAACTGACTTTTTCCAGTCCTATGGCCACTGATGAATTTTCCAAATTTGCTGGCATAATGTGTGCAGCACTTTCATAGCATCATCTTTCAGGATTTGAAATAGCTCAACTGGAATTCCAAACCTCCACTAGCTTTATTTGTAGTGATACTTCCTAAGGTCCACTTGAGTTCACATTCCAGAATGTCTGGCTCTAGGTGAGTGATCATACCATCATGATTATCTGGGTCATGGTGAGCTTTTTTGTACAGTTCTTTGTATTCTTGCTACCTCCTCTTAATATTTTCTGCTTCTGTAGGTTCATACAATTTCTGTTCTTTATTGAGCCCATCTTTGCATGAAATGTTCCCTTGGTATCTCTAATGTTCTTGAAGAGATCTCTAGTCTTTCTCATTCTTTGTTTTCCTCTATTTCTTTGCACTGGTCACTGAGGAAAGCTTTCTTATCTCTCCTCGCTGTGGTTTGGAACTCTGCATTTAAATGGCTATATATTTCTTTTTCTCCTTTGCTATTCACTCTCTTTTCCACAGCTATTTGTAAGGCCTCCTCAGACAGCTATTTTGCTTTTTTGCACTTCTTTTTCTTGGGGATAATCTAGATCCCTATCTCCTGCACAATGTCATGAACTGCCATTCATAGTTCATCAGGCACTCTGTCTGTCAGATCTAATCCCTTGAATCTGTTTCTCACTTCCACTGTATAATCATAAGGGATATGATTTAGGTCATACCTGAACGGTCTAGTGGTTTTCCATACTTTCTTCAATTTAAGTCTGAATTTTGCAATAAGGAGTTCATGATCTGAGCTACAGTCAGCTCCCAGTCATGTTTTTGCTGACTGAATAGAGCTTCTCATCTTTGGCTGTAAAGAATATAATCAATCTGATTTCGGTATTGACCATCTTTTGATGTCCATGTGTAGAGTTTTCTCTTGTGTTGTTGGAAGAGGGTGTTTGCTATGACCAGTGCATTTTCTTGGCAGAACTCTATTAGCCTTTGCTCTGCTTCATTCTGTACTCTGAGGGCAAATTTGCCTGTTATTCCAAATATTTCTTGACTTTCTACTTTTGCATCCCAGTCCCCTATAATGAAAAAGGCATCTTTTGGGGGTGTTAGTTCTAGAAGGTTTTGTAGGTCTTCATAGAACTGTTCAACTTCAGCTTTTTCAGCATTATTGGTTGGGACATATTCCTGGATTACCATGATATTGAATGGTTTGCTTTGGAAACAACTGACCTGGACCCATTACTTCATGGCAAATAGATTGGGAAATAATGGAAACAGTGACAGATTTTATTATCTTGGGCTCCATAATCACTGCAGATGGTCACCTGAGCCATGGAATTAAAAGATACTTGCTCTATAGAGGAAAAGCTATAACAAAACTAGGCAGCATATCAAAAAGCAGAGACATTACTTTACCAACAAAGGTCCATCTAGTCAAAGGTATGTGTTTTTTTGTTTGTTTGTTTGTTTGTTTTCCAGTAGTCTTGTATGAATGTGAGATTTGGACCATAAAGAAGTTTGAATGCTGAAGAATTGATGCTTTTGAACTGTGATGTCAGAGAAGACTCTTGAGAGTACTATGGGCTACAAGGAGATCAAGCCAGTCAATCCTAAAGGAAATCAGTCCTGAATATTCATTAGAAGGACTGATTCTGAGGCTGGAGCTTCAGTACTTGGCCACCTGATGCGAGAAGCTGACACTAGAAAAGACCATGATGCTGGGGAAGATTGAAAGCAGGAGGAGAACAGGACAACAGAGGACAAGATAGTTGGATGGCATCACTGACACAATGAACATGAGTTTGAGTGGGCTCTGGGAAACAGAGAAGGACAGAGAACCCTGAGTTGCTGCAGTCCATGAGGTCGCAAGTGTCAGACATGCCTGAGCAACTGAAGAACAACAGCAAGGTTTGTCATGGCTTTTCTTCCAAGGAGCAAGCACCTTATCATTTTATGACTACAGTCACCTTTTACAGTTATTTGGAGACCAAAAAATTAAAATCTGCCACTCTTTCCACTTTCCCCCCAGTTATTTGCCATGAAGTGATGGGATCCTATGCCATTATCTTAGTTTTTAAATGCTGAGGTTAAGCCAGCTCTTTCACTCTCCTCTTTCAGCTTTTTCAAGAGGATCTTTAATTCCTCTTCATTTTCTGCCTTAGAGTGTTATAATCTGCATATCTGAGGTTGCTTATATTTCTGTCCACAGTGTTGACTGCAACATGTGATTCATCCAGCTTGGCATTTTGCATGATGTACTCTGCATAGAACTTAAACAAGGTGACAATATACAGTCCTGACATAATCCTTTCTCAATTTTGAACCAGCCCATTTCCGCATGTCCAGTTCTAACTGTTACTTCTTGACCTGCATACAGAATACTCAGGAGGCAGGTAAGATGGTCTGATATTCCCTTCTCTATAAATATTTTTCAGTTGGTTGTGGTCCACACAGTCAAAGGGTTTAGCACAGTTGATGAAACAGAAGTAGGTGTTTTTCTGAAATTCTCTTGCTTTTCTATGATTCAATGGATGTTGGCAGTTTTGTATCTGATTCCTCTGCCTTTTCTAAATCCAGCTTGTACATCTGGAATTTCTCAGTTCACATACTGTTGAAATCTAGTTTGAATGATATTGAGCACCACTTTGTTAGCTTGTGAAGTTAGCACAATTGTACAGTAGTTTGAACATATTTTGACATTGCCTTTCTTTAGGATTGGAATGAAAACTGACATCTTTGCATCTTGTGGCCATTGCAGAATTTTCCAAATTAGCTGACATACTGATTATAGCACTTTAACAGCATCATCTTTTAGAATTTGAAGTGTCTCAGCTGGAATTCCATGACTTCCACTAGCTTTGTTCATGGTAACTCTTTCTAAAGCCAACTTGACTTCACACTCCTGAATGTCTGGCTCTAGGTGAGTGACAACAGCATCATGGTTATCTGGCCCATTCAGAGAGGTTTTTGTATAGTTCTTCTGTGTATTCTTGCTACCTCTTGTTGATCTCTTCTGCTTCTGTTATGTTTTTGCTGTTTCTGTCCTTTATTTTGCCTATCTTTGCATGAAAGTTTCCCTTGTCAACCCCAATTTTCTTTTAGATATCATATCTTTTCCATCCTATTGTTTCACTTTATTTCTTTGCATCTTCACTTAAGAAGGCTTTCTTTTCTCTCTTTTCTATTTTTCCTTGCAAATATCACTAACAAAATATAAACAAACCAATTCCAACAATATATAATAAAGATCATATTAATACAATATGACCAAGTGGAATTTATCCAAGGATGTAGGGATATTTCCATATTATAAATCAATCCATGTAATACACCACATTAACAAATGAAGGATGAAAATCACATGATCATCTCTATAGATTCATTTTAAAAAATCAACAAAATTCAACATCTAATTGAATTTTTCCATGTAAAAACTCTCATCAAAGCTGATATAGCAAACACATCTCAGTATGATAAAGGTCTTTTATAACAAACTCACATCTAGCATCATACTCCATGATGAAATGCTCAAGAATTTCCCCTAAATCAGGAACAAGACAAGGATGCCCTTGCTCACCATTACTTAACACTTTATTTGAGTCCTAGCTGTAGCAATTAGAAAATAAAATGAATCATCCAAATTGGAAAGGAAGAAATAAACTGTTCTATTTGTAGATAATATGCTTTTTATACAGAAAACTCTGAAGTGTCAACCAAAAAACTATTAGAACTGATAAATTCAATCAGTAAATTTTCAGGACCTAAGATTAAAAGTTTGAAATCCATTGCTTTTCTGTACACTATTAATGAATTATCAGAAAGAGAAAGCAAAAAACAATCCTGTTTCAAATCACGTCATAAAGAATAAAATATCTAGAAATAAACTTAACCAAGGAGGTGGAAAATCATACTCTGAAAACTATAAAACATTTATTAAAGAAGTTGAAGATACAAAGAAATTAAAAGATATCCCATGGTCATAGATTGGAAGAATTAATACTGTTAAAATATCCATTTTACCTAAGGCCATCTACAACTGAATGCAATAAGAACTAGAATACATGATCTTAAAATACATATGGAATCACTGATATCCAAAGCAATCATGAAAAAAGAATAATGCTGGAAGTATCAAATTCTTTGACTTGACTGTAAAAAAAAAAAAACTACAGAAATCAAACCAGTATGAATTGCAAAAAATATACACATAGGTGATTGCAAAAGAATTAGAGCCCAGAAATAAATCATCTGAGCCACCAGAGAAGCTGAACCCACATCAGTTCAGTTCAGTTCAGTCACTCAGTCGTGTCTGACCCTTTGCAACCCCATTAATTAAAGCACACCAGGCCTCCCTGTCCATCACCAATTCCCGGAGTTTACTCAAACTCAGGTCCATCGAGTCGGTGATGCCATCCAGCCATCTCATCCTCTGTCATCCCCTTCTCCTCCTGTCCCCAATCCCTCCCAGCATCAGTCTTTTCCAAAAGTGATGGGACCAGATGCCATGATCTTAGTTTTCTGAATGCTGAGCTTTAAACCAACTTTTTCACTCTCCTCTTTCACTTTCATCAAGAGGCTTTTTAGTTCCTCTTCACTTTCTGCCATAAGGGTGGTGTCATCTGCATATCTGAGGTTATTGATATTTCTCCCACATACTTACGCTCAGTTAATTTATGACAAAGGAGGTAAGAATATAGATGGAAAAAAGATAGTTCTCAGTAAGTGGTGCTGGGAAAACTGGATAGCAACATGTGAATGGATGAAATTAGAGTTTTTCTTCACTCCATATACAATATAAACTTAAATGGATTAAAGGCTTAGGTATAAGTTTGGAAATCATAATACTAAAAAAAAAAAATTAGAAAGAACACTTTGACAAAAATTGCCACAATATTTTCTTGGATCTATATCTTTAGGTGAAAGAAACAAAAGCTTTGTTAATTAACAAAATTAAGATCTTTTCTTAAAAAAAATGAAATATTGTACAAAATAAAAAAGTAGAGTAATTAATACCACAAATGATATGATCTATAAGTGGTTAATACTCAGTATATATAAATAGTTCATATAACTCAATACCAAAAATGGTAACTACCCTGTTAAAAATGGTCAGGAAACCCAAATAGACACTTTTTCAAAGAAGACATACAAATGTTCAACATATATGTGAAAGTTGCTCAGTCGTGTCCAACCACTTACAACCCCATGGACTATACAGTCCATGGAATTCTCCAGGCCAGAATACTGGAGTGGGAATCCTTTCCCTTCTCCTGGGGGTCTTCCCAACCCAGGAATCAAACCGAGCTCTCCCACATTGCAGGCAGATTCTTTACCAGTTGAGACACAAGGAAAGTTCAATAGGCACATGAAAATATGCTCAACATCACTAATCATCACATAAAGGCAAATCAAAACCACAGTGAGATATCACTTCATACATATCAAAATTGCTATCATAAAAATGTCTTCGAATAACAAATGTTGGTGAGCATGTGGAGAAAAGAGAATCCTAGTACACCAGGGGAATATAAATTGGAGCAGCCACTGTGGAAAATAGTACAGAACTTCTTCCAAAAGCTAAAAAAAAGAAAAGGAAAAGAAAAACCAGCAATTCTACTTCTTATATACATCTGAGGAAAACAAAATGACTAGTTTAAAAAGATATATGAACACTGATGCCCATAGCAGAATTTTTTATGATAGCCAAAATATGAAAGCAACCCAAGTGTCCAGCAACAGATGAATAGATATGGACAAGGGTGGGTGAGATGAATGGAGAAAGTAGCTTGGAAGCATATACACTAATATATGTAAATAGATAGCCAACGGGAATTTACTGTATGAATTAGGGAACTGAAAGAGAGGATGAGATGGTTAGATGGTAACATCAACTCAGTGAACATGAGTTTGAGTAAGCTTCGGAAATTGGTGATGGACAGGGAAGCCTGGCATGCTGCAGTCCATGAGGTCACAAAGAGTTAGATACAACTGAGAGACTGAACTGATCGGGGTGGGAATGGGTGGAAAGTGGCAGTGAGATTCAAGAGGGAGGGAATATACGTACACCTATGGTTAATTCATGTTTATGTATGACAGAAATCAAGCCACTATTGTAAAGAAATCATCAATCAATTAAAATAAATAAATATTTTTAAAAATATAGTAAATTATATATATGATGTAATATTACTCACCATAAAACAATGCATGTTTGCCATTTGCAACAAACATGGGTGAACATAGAGGGTATTATGCTTAGTGAAATAAGTCAGACAGAGAAAGACACATATTGTACATTTTATCTTATATGTGGAATCTAAATTAATATAAATAAAACAAAAAGAATATAATAAAACAGAAATAGACTCAAAGATACACAGAAAACAACTATCATAGTGGGTGGAATGGACAGGGGAGAGGCAATATAAGTTTAAGATATTATGAAGTATAAACTACCCACATCAAACATTATCTTCAACGGTGAAAATTTGAAAGCATTTCCCCTAAAGTCAGGAACAAGACAAGGGTGCTCACTCTCACCACTACTATTCAACATAGTTTTGGAAGTTATAGCCACAGCAATCAGAGAATAATAAGAAATAAAAGGAATCCAAATTGGAAAAGGAGAAGTAAAACTCTCACTGTTTGCAGATGACATGATGCTCTACTTAGAAAATCCTAAAGACAACACCAGAAAATTACTAGAGCTAATCAATGAATATAGTAAAGTTGCAGAATATAAAATTAACATACAGAAATTCCTTGCATTCCTAACACTAACAATGAGAAAACAGAAAGAAATATTAAGGAAACAATTCAATTCGCCATTGTAATGAAAAAAAAAGAAAACAACTTAGGAATAAATCTATCTAAAGAAACAAAAGACCTATATATAGAAAACTATAAAACACTGATGAATGAAATCAAAGATGGCACAAATAGATGGAGAAATATACCATGTTCATGGATCAGAAGAATCAATATAGTGAAAATGAGTATACTACTCAAAGCAATCTATAGATTCAATACAATCCCTATCAAGCTACCAATGGTCTTTTTCAGAGAACTAGAACAAATAATTCCACAATTTGTATGGAAATACAAAAAACCTCGAATAGCCAAAGCAGTCTGGAGAAAGAAAAATGGAATGGGAGGAATCAACCTGCCTGACTTCAGGCTCTACTACAAAGCCACAGTCATCAAGGCAGTATGGTACTGGCAGAAAGACAGAAATATAGATCAATGGAGCAAAATAGAAATCCCAGAGATAAATCCATGCACCTATGGACACTTTATCTTTGACAAAGGAGGAAAGAATATACAATGGAGAAAAGACCATCTCTTTAACAAGTGGTGCTGGGAAAACTGGTGAACCACTTGTAAAAGAATGAAACTAGAACACTTTCTAACACCATACACAATGATAATCTCAAAATGGATTAAAAATATAAATGTAAGACCAGAAACTATAAAACTTCTAGAGGAAAACTTAGGAAAAACCCTCTCTGACATAAATCACAGCAGGATCCTCAATGACCCACCTCCCAGAGTAATGGAAATAAAAGCAAAAATAAACAAATGGGACCTAAGTTTACTTAAAGCTTTGGCACAACGAAGAAAACTATAAGCAAGGTGAAAAGACAGCCTTCAGAATGGGAGAAAATGATAGCAAATGAAGCAACTGACAAGGAATTAATCTCAAAAATATGAAGGAGCACATGCAGCTCAATTCCAGAAAAATAAATGACCCAATCGAAACATGGGCCAAAGAACTAAACAGACATTCCTCTAAAGAAGACATACATATGGCTAACAAACACATGAAAAGATGGTCAACTTCACTCATTATCAGAGAAATGCAAATCTAAACCACAATGAGGTACCATCTCACGCTGGTCGGAATGGCTGTCATCAAAAAGTCTACAAACAATAAATGCTGGAGAGGGTGCAGAGAAAAGGGAACCCTCTTACACTGTTGGGAATGCAAACTAGTATAGCCACTATGGAGAACAGTGTGGAGATTCTCTAACAAACTGGAAATAGAACTGCCGTATAATCCAGCAATCCCACTGCTGTGCATACACACAAAGGAAACCAGAATTGAAAGAGACACGTGTACCCCAATGTTCATTGCAGCACTGTTTACAATAGCCAGGACATGGAAGCAACCTAGATGTCCATCAG
Source organism: Bos mutus (assembly GCF_027580195.1). Classification (NCBI taxonomy): domain Eukaryota; kingdom Metazoa; phylum Chordata; class Mammalia; order Artiodactyla; family Bovidae; genus Bos; species Bos mutus. The sequence continues at coordinate 40,937,974 of NC_091628.1, read as the reverse complement.
CAGATGAATGGATAAGAAAGCTGTGGTACATATACACAATGGAATATTACTCAGCTATTAAAAAGAATGCGTTTGAATCAGTTCTAATGAGATGGATGAATCTGGAGCCTATTATACAGAGTGAAGTAAAGCAGAAAGAAAAACACCAATACAGTATATTAATGCATATATATGGAATTTAGAAAGATGGTAAAGATGACCCTATATGCGAGACAGCAAAAGAGGCACAGATGTAAAGAATAGACTTTTGTACTCTGTGGGAGAAGTTTAGGGTGGGATGGTTTGAGAGAATAACATTAAAACATGTATGTTACCATATGTGAAATAGATTGCCAGTCCAGGTTTGATGCATGAGACAGGGTACTCAGGGCTGGTGCACTGGGATGACCTTGAGGGATGGGATGAGGAGGGAAATGGAAGGGGTTTCAGGATGGGGAACACATGTACACTCATGGCTGATTCATGTCAATGTATGGCAAAAACCACTACAATATTGTAAAGTAATTAGCCTCCAATTGAAAATCAATAAATTAAATAAAAAATATAAAATAATAGGAACTACTGCAAATAGGAAAAGGAGTATTTCAAGGTGTATATTTTCACCCTGCTTGTTTAACTTATATGCAGAGTACATAATGAGAAATGCTGGACTGGATGAAGCACAAACTGGAATCAAGATTGCTAGGTGAAATATCAATAACCTCAGACATGCAGATGACACCACCCTTATGGCAGAAAGTGAAGAAGAACTAAAGAGCCTCTTGATGAAAGTGAAAGAGGAGAGTGAAAAAGTTGGTTTAAAGCTCAACATTCAGAAAACTAAGATCATGGCATCCAGTCCCATCAGTTCATGGGAAATAGATGGGGAAACAGTGGAAACAGTGGCTGACTTTATTTGGGGGAGGCTCGAAAATCACTGCAGATGGTGATTGCAGCCATGAAATTAAAAGATGCTTACTCCTTGGAAGGAAAGTTATGACCAACCCAGACAGCATATTAAAAAGCGGAGACATTTCTTTACCAACAAAGTTCTATCTAGTCAAGGCTATGGTTTTTCCAGTGGTCTAGTATTGATGTGAGAGTTGGGCTATAAAGAAAGCTGAACACCAAAGAATTGATGCTTTTGAACTGTGGTGTTGGAGAAGACTCTTGAGAATCCCTTGAGCTGCAAGGAGATCCAACCAATCCATCCTAAGGAGATCAGTCCTGGGTGTTCACTGCAAGGACTGATGTTGAAGCTGAAATTCTAATACTTTGGCCACCTGATGAGAAGAACTCATTGGAAAAGACCCTAATGCTGGGAAAGATTGAGGGCAACAGAAGAAGGGGATGACAGAAGATGAGATGGTTGAATACCATCATCAACTGAATGGACATGAGTTTGGATAAACTCTGGGAGTTGGTGATGGAAAGGGAGGCCTGGTGTGCTGCAGTGCATGGGGTCGCAAAAAGTCGGACACGACTGAGGGACTGAACTGAACTGAACTGAACTGCATATAAAATAAATAAGCAAATACAGTCAATATTTTATAATGATTTTAAGTGGAGTATATATAAAGCAAATAATAATGAACAAAAAAATCCTCTTTGTGCATAAATTAATGCATGTGACTGTGCTCTAGTAAAATTTTATTTAGCAAAATGCATTGATGATGTATGCATTCTGTGACTCATATTTGGTCAAGATCTGACTGAAAAGATCAAATCATTTTTTATGCAAAAAAAAAAAAAATACCCTAGAGACAATTTAAATAGTGGGATTGAGTCAACATTAAATCGGATAGGACAATTTAATTCAATTGGTGCTACTCAAAAAAACTTTTTAAAATTTTTACAGAAGATACAAAGCATGTGAATTGATTTTTCAGTTCAGTCCCTCAGTTGTGTCTGACTCTTTGCGACCCTGTGGACTGCAGCACGCCAGACTTCCATGTCCATCACCAGCTCCCGGAGCTTACTCAAACTCATGTCCATCGAGTCAGTGATGCCATCCAACTGTTTCATCCTCTGTCCCCTTCTGCCTTCAGTCTTTCCTAGCATCAAGGTCTTTTCCAATGAGTCAGTTCTTCGCATCATGGAGCCAAAGTATTGGAGTTTCAACTTTGGCATCAGTCCTTCCAATGAATATTCAGGACCAATTCCTTTAGGATTGACTGGCTTGATCTCCTTGCAGGCCAAGGGACTCTCAAGAGTCTTCTCCAACACCACAGTTCAAAAGCATAATTCTTTGGCACTCAATATTCTTTATAGTCCAACTGTCACATCATACATGACTACTGGAAAAACAATAGCTTTGACTAGATAAGCCTTTGTAGGCAAAGTAATATCTCTGCTTTTTAATATGTTATCTACATTTGCCATAGCTTTTCTTCCAAGGAGCCAGTGTCTTTTAATGTCATAGCTGCAGTCACCATCTGCAGTGAGTTTGGAGCCCAAGAAAATACAGTCTGTCACGGTTTCCATTGTTTCCCCATCTATTTGCCATGAAGTGATGGGACTGGATGCCATGTGTCTTCACTTCTTGAATGTTGAATCTTAAGCCAGTTTTTTTTTTTTTTTTTTTTATTTTTAAACTTTACATAATTGTATTAGTTTTGTCAAATTTCGATATTAAGCCAGTTTTTTCAATCTACTCTTTCACTTTCATCTAGAGGCTCTTTAGTTCTTCTTTGCTTTCTGCCAAAGGGTGGTGTCATCTGTATATCTGAGGTTATTGACATTTCTCCTGGCAATCTTGATTCCAGCTTGCGCTTCATTCAGCTCGGCATTTCTCCTGATGTACTCTGCATATAAGTTAAACGAGCAGCCTAACAATATGCATCCTTGACATACTCCTTTCCCAATGTGGAACCTATCTGTCATTTCAAATTGATTCCAAATTGCTCCAAATTGATTATTGCAATAAGTTAATTTTTAAGTCCTTCTATATAAATGTAAATAGTTTCTCACATAGAAGTTATCAAATGTTTTAGAAAATACTATTAAAAATAGTTATTATGTAAAACAAGAAATCATTTTACCTGAAATAAAAACAATCACTGATATAACAACAACAAAAAAAATCACTCAAAAGTGGACTGAAAATCTTAATCTTTACAACTGAACTTCTAGAGTTCAAGATCAGTGGTGTTCTGAACACCATAAAAAATACTGACGACATTAAAAAAAAAAAAAACTAAAAGCAGAACTAGAGGAGGACAAAACAGTGTTTCAATTTATGTCAAGCAGGCATAATACAAGTAGTTAACAGAGAACAGGAATAGGAGGAAAACATTCAACTGAATATTCAACAAAAAATGTTTTTCAACAAAAACATTTCTGTAACTTTTTCTTTGTTCTGATACTGCTGAAAAAATATCAGTGGCTTAGAAAAAGAACTATCCATTTTTGTCTTGCTCTGCACATGAACAAGGTAGGCTCTGTTTGGGGGTAAATGCTCAGGTCAGGACTGCTCCATGAATCTTTTATTCCCGGACCAGTAGCAACCAAGACATCCTTTTCTCGTAGTGAGTTACAGAAGGGCTAGAGTGCTAACAAAGTGATGCTTCTTAAGACGTTGCTCTGTAACTAGCATAGTGATTTCGGTCTACATCCCATTGGCAAGAAAACCCTTGAAGAGTTCAAAATCAATCGCAAAGGGAAATAGATTATGCCCATGGTGATGGCATGGAAAAATCACATGACCAAGGACACGAATTTATAATTCTATTATAGGGATAGAGTAAAAATTTGAGGCAATAGTTCCAACTACCACCTTTACAATAAGCTGAATTATTTTTTAAAAAGTATTTGTATTCTCTTAGCATCTAATTTTTACAAGGAAGTAGATTTTATCTGTATTATTAATTACAAGACACTGTTTTCTAGAACTGACTCATACAATAGGGTAGTCACTAATTAGATGAGGCTATAAATCACTGGAATTAAGTCTAGTCTGAATTGATGTATCCTATATACACACTGAATACCAAAGACCATGTGAAAAAAGATAAAATATCTCAATGATAATTTTACATTTATAGTATATTAAAGTGATAGTGCTTTGCATAAAATTTATCATTATAACTTTATTTTTATACATATTACATTTTAAATATAATATATTATTACAATTAATCATGTCTTCTTTAATGTAAATACTAGAAAATTTTAGAATTGCCTATTAGATTTACATGTAATATCATATTTCTATCCTGAAGAATTCACTATACTTATGCCTGGTGTATAGTAGATGGAAAATGCAGATGAAAGAAACAAATAACAATGCAAAAAAGTTACATTTTATATTGATACAGGTGAAATTCATCCCAAATATATATTACCCATTACTTGTATGATGGCATAATTTCAAAATGCAAAGAGCAAATGTTAGAAATGCAGGGAGAAAAATGAATGATTGTTATGTTTTCCATAGAAGGTTTAACAAAATTTTTTGAATACTATGAATCACTAAATAAATAAATAGACTACGTATTAGGAGGCATGTGGAAGAATTGAATAATACAAGAAATAATCTTGACTCAACAAATGTTTATAACTTAGTTATCACTTTACAGAAGATACACCATCAATTTAATAATTCCATCATTACATAAAAGATATATTACTATATTTTAATCTGTACATTGTTGGTAAAATAAATGCAGTATCAACAGAGAGGATGCATAATTTTTGTTCAGTAAATATTTTATGAAAAATAAAGAAACTGGACTTCACAATCTTTAAAATGTACATCCAGAAGTTAAGAACTAGTCATATTTCAATAACAAGCAAATTCGTAGCAAGTCTCTGCAGAATACATAATTTTTCTATTTATTAGACCAAAAAGAAAATCTCAAATTCCACATGCAAAAAAAAAATTACTTTAGAACTTTTCTCTCACAACAAAGCATTATAACTAAAAGTGATTATAAAAAGATAGCCTTTTAACCCCCTCCATAACTCAAACTATTTTGAAAATATCAAAAACTCCATGGGAAAAAAAAAGATATCAGAGTTGAAATTTCAAGCTATCAGTAAAAATACTGAGTACTAAAAAACTTCAAGGAAACACTGTACTACACAGTAGAAAAATTTCCAGCTATAATCAAATGAGTTCATTAAAAAGAACTAAAAATTTGAAGTATGAAATAATTAAATACAACAAGGAAATACACTTAAAGGAAGGAAAACTAATGATATAGTAATTATAAAATAAGAAATTAATGAAATAGTAAAAGTTTAAATGGAACTTTAAAATTATGATTATTAAATAAAATTGGTTCTTGTAAAATGTCAGACTAGAGACTAAATTTAACAGCCCATTCAAGAAAAAATTTAGAAAGTATCAAGTAAGTTGGTTTAGGAAGTGGAAGGTGGAAAATATTCAGATATAAAAAGTGCTTTTCTTTGTTTTTGTACATCCCAAATCAATAGAGAAAGCAAGGAAGAAACTGCTTAAATTTTTTACTTCATAATACTTAATATATGATTTTTGTCTCTGTTTTGAAAATTCTCAAACCGAAAGGGTTGCTATGCCCATAGCATTCTCAATGGTTAACTGAAGGCACCTCACTTTTTCTTCTAGTTCAGGATGATGGAGACTTGGGCAAAATTACAATATTGAGCAATCAGATTTTATTTTTCTAGGAAACTGATTCTTAAGCTGATAAACACAAAGAAGCACTGAGTTGCTTTCAGAGACTTTACAGAAAATCTCCAGGAGGTCCTATAGCTAAGGTCCCAAGGCTTTATCAAAGAGTGTCTTTGTTCATGTCTTTTAAGTTTTTAGTTACTGCAATAAGCTTCCAATAAAATCTTTTTTTTTCTTTTTCATTCAAGCAAGCCAAAGTAAATTGTCAGCAAACAAAAAAGCCTTCTGCCAGAGATCTGTGAGAGATTAAAAATATCTAATTTAAGGGTCGAATTGTTGCTTCTGATATTTCTAAACAACTCCAAATAATAGAATGATAATTCCAACTCTTAAAAGTTTACTTCAAATAGAGAATGAAATATAAGGCTTTCATGTGCTTCTCATGAAGTAATTACTTACTGCTTATAGTCATGAGGCTGACTTTCCACAAGTCATTTCACAAAATAAAATTTCAAATAAATGCACCCTCTAAATTCACAAATGTTTTACTTCTCCAGTGAATGTTACAATATTATGGGAAATTTAATGATTGCATATCAGAGGATGTATAGATTCAGAAACTTTCTCAACCCAGTCCCTTTCTTATTTTATGCTATTCTGAAATTATTATTGCAACTACTCTGCACTGAAAACATTAAATAGTCTGCTTCATTCAACTGTTTTTTCTTTGAACTTCAACCTGAACTATAGTTTAATATGACAATCAAAATGAAGTGAAACATCCAGAAGGAAGGAAAAAAAAAAAGACCACATTCAAAGGTGATATATGACTCTCCTAATTTACATGTTTTTTTTTTAATGAGAAATTTTCCAAGGTTAATTTGAATGTATTTAATCAAAGAAGAGGGCTTCCCTGATGGCTCAGCTGGTAAGAGTTTCCCTGCAATGCGGGAGACTGGGTTCCATCACTGAGATGGGAAAATCCCTTGGAGAAGATACATCTTTTGACTTATTTCATTGCTACAGGTGTGCATGCTTTTCATGTGCATATTTTCCTACACACACACACTCATTCATACACAAGTAGACTGCATTTAATATGATAGTTTAGAAAGCCAGCTATAGTTAGGTAATGCAAATCTTATCAAAAGTCTAACCCATGCTGTGCAGCATTTGAAAGTTATAAATAACTTAATATAATACACAGGAATGGCTAGCAAGTTTGAAGAGATAGGGATATTGGGGTTTTTTTGTCATCAGTGGTCTTTTCACACAGCCCAATTTGTGTTCTCTCCAGGCTTTCTCTCTCTCTCTCTCTCTATATATATATATATAGATATAGATATAGATATCTATATAGATATATATAGATATATATAATATGGAGCTATTTATCATATAGATGATAGATAGATAATATATAGATATAGATATAAAATAGATTGATGAGGAGAATATAATAACTTTGAAACTTGCTTTGTGAAAAATTTATAAACAGAAATGTCAATAAAACAGATTCACGAGACCAGGGGAATGGAGTGGTTCTCACATCAGGTAAATGGAATACTTATCTCAGTTGTTATTTTAAGGCCTCCCAAAAAGATCAGGAGTGTAAAATTGCCTCTCTGAAAAATAAAAATTTAAGATTAACTGAGGCAACAAACTGTTAAAGAAAGATAAAATGACTCCAAAAGCCTATTCTCCAATAGCCTATTCGGCTATTCTGTCTTGACTTTGCCTCAGGTTCTGCCTTCAGCACCATCTTGTCTCTCTCCCATGACTCCTTATGTTCAGATTCTGCCTCCAGGACCAATTTCCCAGCCTGCCCCCACCCCTTCTATCGTTCTTCTGTCTCTTCTATACCCAATTCCTCTGTGCTAATTCTTACAAGAAATTTCCAACTTCCCTTTCCTCTGAATTTTTCAGAAACCATCCCTTTAAAATTAAGGCTTCTGAAGATCCAGAGGCTAAACTAACAAATTATTATATTCCCTGGACTAACACTGAACTTCAAGTTATACTAAAAAATTTCACCAAATTAACCAAAGATCCTCATAAATTTGCTAAGGAATTTAATATAGTCATTAGAACATATCAGTCAGATGTCTCTGACTTATACGAGCTGTTCCAAATGCTTGTCAATGAACACTCCTGTTGCTCTGGCCAACTACTTTAAAGCAGTTCTTACCTCAAAAATACTAATAGAAAATACTCCTCAAATAGTGAGGATTTATTTTTATTATTATTATTTTTGTTGCTCAGTCAATCATGTCTGACATTTTACCAGCACATGGACTGTAACCAGCCAGGCTGCTCTGTCCTTGGCATTTTCCAGACAATTTCTAGTGAATCTAAAATTGTTTCTGTCTCTGAAGCTTTGCCCTTTGTTTAGGCTTTTTAAGAAATACAAATGAAATTATCCTCAGTTCCTTCACCCCTGTTCATTAATTAAGTTGAGATTTCTTGGAGGAGTATGGTGATAAATTTCTCTTTCCAGAAGGGGGAAATGATTCTATAATTTGACAGTAGTCATCAAAGTAACCAATCAGATGAATTAAATAATTCTGTGATATCTTTTGTTTAATCTCTGAGAGTACTAGAGCTGATATTAGAAACCCTGACAAATTACACTTATTGAATTAGCTATCAAATTTCTTATGCAAAAAAATATCCAAGTGACATTGACAAAATTCACAGCACACCTCACATCAAGATTCACATAGATCCCTCAGAACTCCTTAGCATAAATAGTCAATATCTCATAAGTAAATACATCCTTTGAGGCATAATAATCATAATAAAATATTACAAAGACTACCCTTTGTGCATAATAAAATATTATAAAAATTACCCCTTGTGAAAGTCTCTACCAACACTTTTATTTAACTGGTGAGGAAATCTAAGGGCAGAAAGTAGAGGTTTGTCTAGCTCATATGAGCAATAATTCTTTTTGTTGTTCAGTCTCTAAGTCATAGCCAATTCTTTGTGATCCCATAGACTGCAGCTCCTCTGTCTTCCACTATCACCCAGAGTCTGCTCAAACTCATATCCATTGAGTCCATGATGCTATCTAGCCATCTTATCCATTGCCACCCTCTTCTCCTTTTGCCTTCAATCATTCCCAGTAGCAGAGTATTCTCCAATGAGTTAGCTTTTCACATTAATTGGCCAAAATATTGGAGCTTCACCTTCAGCATCAGTCCTTCCAATGAATATTCAGGGTTGATTTCCTTTAGAATTGATTCTTTTGATATACTTGCTGTCCAAGGGACTGTCAAGAATCTTCTCCAGCACCAAATTTGAAAGCATCAATTCTTCAGAACTCACCCTTCTTTATGGTCCAACTCTCACATCTATACATAGATTTGACTATACAGACCTTTGTCAGCAAAGTCATATCTCTGTTTTGTAATATGCTGTCAAGGTTTGTAATAGATTTCATTTCAAGGAGCAAGCATCTTTTAATTTCATGGCTGCAGTCACCATCTGTAGTGATTTTGGAGCCCAAGAAAATAAAATCTCTCAGTTTCCACACTTTCCCCAACTATTGGCCATGAAGTGATGGGACCAGAATCCATGATCTTAGTTTTTTATAAAGCTGAGTTTCAATCCAGCTTCTTCATTCTCCTCCTTCTCACTCATCAGTAGGCTCTTTAGTTCCTCCTCACTTTCTGTCATTAGAGTGGTGTTTTGTATGAGGTATTCTGCATAGAAGTTAAATAAACAGGGTGAGATTATACAGCCTTCTTTTACACCTTTCCCAATTTTGAACCAGTCAGTTTTTCCATGTCCAGTTCTAAACTGTTGTTTCTTTACCTGTATATAGATTTCTCAAGAGGCAGGTAAGGTGGTCTGATACTCCCATCTCTTTAAGAATTTTCCAGAGTTTGTTGTGATTCACACAGTCAAAGGTTTTAGTGTATTCAATGAAGCAGAAATAGTTGTTTTTCTGGAACTCCCTTGTGTTCTCCATGATCCAACACATGTTAGCAGCTTGATCTCTGATTCTTCTGACTCTTCAAAATCCAGCTTCTACATATGGAAGTTCTGGGCTCACATAGTGCTAAAGTCTAGCTTGAAGGATTTTGAGCATAACCTTGCTAGCACATGAAATGAGTGAAGTTATACAGTAGTTTGAACATATTCTGGCATTGACTTTCTTTTTGAGTGGAGTGAAAACAGGACTTTTCCAGTCCTGTGGCTACTGCTGAACTTTCCAAATTAGCTAACATACTGAGCATACTTTAACAGAATTATCTTTTAGGATTTGAAAGAACTCAGCTGGAATTCTATCACCTCTACTATCTTTATTCATAGTAATGTTTCCTAAGTCCCACTTTGCAGGAGATCCAACCAGTCCATTTTAGAGGAGATAAGCCCTGGATGTTCTTTGGAAGGAATGATGCTGAAGCTGAAACTCCAGTACTTTGGCCACCTCATGTGAAGAGTTGAGTCCTTGGAAAAGACTCTGATGCTAGGAGGGATTGGGGGCAGGAGGAGAAGGGGACGACAAAGGATGAGATAGCTGGATGGCATCACCAACTCAATGGACGTGAGTTTGAGTGAACTCCGGGAGATGGTGATGGACAGAGAGGCCTGGCATGTTGTGATCCATGGGTTCACAGAGTCGGACACGACTGAGCGACTGAACTGACCTGAAGTCCCACTTGACTTCACACTCCAGAATGTCTGGCTCTAGATGAGTGACCACATCATTGTGGTTATCCAGGTCAGTAAGACTTTTTTTTTTTTTTTTTCGATAGCTCCTCTCTGTATTCTTGCCATTTCTTCTTAATATCTTCTGCTTGTATTAGGTCCTTACTGTTCTTGTCCTTTATCATACCCATCCTTGCATGAAATTTTCCCTTGATATCTACAATTTTCTTGAAGAGGTTTCTAGTATTTCTCATTCTATTTCTTTGCATAGTTCAATTAAGAAACCCTTCTTAACTCTCCTTGCTATTATCTAGAATTCTGCATTCAATTGGTATTTCTTTCCTTTTTCTCTTGTATTTCACTTCTTTTCTCAGCTATTTTAAAAACAGCTTTGTTTTCTTGCATTCCTTTTTCTTAGGGATGGTTTTGGTCACTGCTTTCTATACAATGTTATAAACTTTCATCCATAGATCCTCAGGCACTCTGTCTACTAGACTTAATCCCTGGAATCTATTCATCACATCCATCTATATAGTCCTAAGGGATTTGATTTAAGTCATATCTGAAGGGACTAGAGGTTTTCCAATGGTAATTTACTTATACAGCGTATTATATAGTTTTCCAGAAGATAAACCAAGCCAGATAAAGCTCACTTTTACTTGGAAGGAAAAACATTTCCACCTGGAGAGCAATGCCTCAGAATTTTACTAAGAGTCCTTATTCCATGCAACTCTTAAAGGCTGATTATAAATTTTGCTAGAAGTTCTACTTTTTGCAATATATGGATGGTTTTCTTCTTTATTCTCCTCAACTCTTCTCACAGGAAGACAGCATCAACTTGCCAAAACTTTTAGCTTTACAGGGACATAAGGTCATCAAAGAAAAACTGTGTTATAGTTTACCCAAACCCAAGTTCACTATTTAAGGCATCCAATATCAGAACAAGGTCAATATCTAAATTCAGATAAATTTCACAGTTTCTCAAGTTTTTCCAATTTGTTCTAAGTTTCTCAAATCCAAAACTAAGTGCCAACAGCAGGTGTTTCTCAGGCTAGTTGATGATGGCCAGAATTGAATTCCAAGTTTCTCTTTTATGCCTAAATATCTGTATGTTTTACTAAATAACAACAGTCTCCATGCAGTTTTATAGGAAGAATCATATGACATGGCTCTTAATCCCTTAAAAAGAATTTGTTGAACCTACTTGCCTTTGGATAACCCAGTAATGAAATTCCCTGTTTTACTTTTTGTTTATGAAAAAGAAATGCAGCCCTGTGGGTTCCTACCCCAAAACAAGGGGACTTAATTGATTTATAGAATTTATAGCCAGCAACTTGACCCTGTAGCATGGGGAAATAGCCCCTGTCTTATTCCATTGTAGCCACTGCCCTTTTGGATAAAACCACTCATAAAATTATGAGATAACCATTAACACTCATAAAATTATGAGATAACTGTTAACCATTCTAATAGAAACCCTCCTAATTTCCCAACACATTCAACATTTTTATCATCAGCATCACCTCCTATGAAGTCTATTTTTTAAATTGTTCCTCACATAACTTTTGTATACAGTAGTAAACTTAACTCATCTATTCTCCCATCCATTACTAATGAAGTTCCTCAAGATTGCTTAATGGTGACAGACTATTTCTAGTGATGATTTTCAGGAGACCCTTCTAGGTATTTATGAACTTCTCATGGTTCACTGGAAGTGTTTATTTAAAAGGTGACAACTGCAAATATTGTACTGGGTATGCTATTACAGGGCTTCTCTGGAGGCTCAGATGATAAAGAATCTGCCTGCAATGTGAGAGAACCTGGCTTAATCCCTGGGTCAGGAAGATCCCTGGGAGAAGGGAATGATTACCCACTCCCAGATTTTTGCCTGGAGAATTCCATGAACAGGGGAGGCTGGTGGGCTACAGTTCATGGGATCACAAAGAATTGGACATGACTGAGCGACTAAAACACACACACATGCTATTACAGCTCCTTTTGATGTTGTTGAGGCAGCATCTTTAACCATGGATATTTCAGTCCAAAAGAATAAAATATTTCAGTCCAAAAGAATAAAATAAAAGGAAAACTCAGCAATGGCCACAAGACTGGAAAAGGTTATTTTTCATTCCAATCCTAAATTCCAATTCCAATCCCATGGACTTGCACTTTAGCCAAGGGGGGGGGGGGTGGGGAACTGTCAATATTTATACTGATAGTAAACATGTCTTAGGAGTAGCTCATAATTCTTAAATGCTGTGGTACCAATGTGTTTTCCTTAGTAAATAAAATTAAAAATTGCCTCATATAATCATTGGATATAATACTTTTACCTGTTGCTTTAGCTATTGTTAAGATTCTTGGGCATTTCAATCTTGATTCTCTGGGACTTCAGGGAAATCATCTTGTTGACATTTTCTCAAGGAATTCTGCTCTTAAAGTGATCGACAGCAGTCAGATTTTTTCATGCTCTGAGTATATTTTTCTAATGACAATTTAGAAAAACTGGCTAGAGAAGCCAGACAATTGGCCTCTGAAAAGTAAAAACAAGATTGGAAAATCAACAGTTTTTGCTTTGATGAAAAGAGAAAGCTCTGGTTTGGATAAAATAGCAGCTCAATTCTACCAGAGACTCTAAAATTCTTACTCCTAACCACTGTATGTCTACAGACAGAATGATAGTGACCATTGGTTTACTGACAAAATGGTAGCCTTTGTGTACTAATATTAATAAAGGAAAATGACATAATGGGAAAGACTAGGAATCTATTCACAAAAAAATGGAGGTACCAAGAGAATCTTTTATGCAAAGATGAGCACAATAAAGGACAGAAACAGCAAGGATCTAACAGAAGTAGGTGAGGTTAAGAAAAGGTAGCAAGAATACACAGAAGAACTATACAAAAAAAAAAAAAAAAAAAAAAGCCTTAATGACCCAGATAACCACCTTATGTGATCATTCACCAGAGCCCAACATTGAGAAGTGTGAAGTCAAGTGAGCCTTAGGAAGCATTGCTATGAACAAAGCTAGTGGAGGTGATGGATTTCCAACTGAACTAGTTCAAATCTTAAAGAATGATGTTGTTAAAGTGTTGCACTCAATGTGCCAGCAAATATGGAAAACTCAGCAATGGCCACAGGACTGGAAAAGGTTATTTTTCATTCCAATCCCAAAGAAAGGAAATGCTAAAAAATGTTAAAACTATCACACAATCGTGCTCACTTCACATACTAGCAAGGTAATGCTCAAAATACCTTAAACTAGGGTCAAGTAATGTGAACCAAGAAATTTCAGATACACAAGATGGATTTAGAAAAGGCAGGGGAGCCAAAGAGAAAAATGCCAACATTTGCTGAATTATAAAATAAGCAAGAGAATTTCAGGAAAAAAAAAAAAAAAAACCTCTACTTCATTGAGTACACTAAAGCCCTTTATTGTATAGATCATAACAAACAGTGGAAAATTCTTAAAGAGATCGTAATACCATCATCTTACCTGCATCCTGAGAAACCTGTATGCAAGTCAAGAAGCAACAATTAGAACCAGACAAGAACAACAAACTGGTTCAAAATTGGGAAAGGAATACATCAAGGCTATATTTTGTCACTCTGCTTATTTAATTTCTATGCAGAGTACATCATGCAAAATGCTGGGCTAAAAGGATCACAAGCTGGAGTCATGAGTGCTGGGTGAAATATCAATAACCTCAGATATTCAGGTGATATTCTAATGGCAGAAAGTTGAAGAAGAACTAAAGAGCTTCTTGGTGAAGGTGAAACAGAAGACTGAAAAACCTGGCTTAAAATTTTACATTAAAAAAACTAAGATCATAGCATCTGGTCCCATCACTTCATGGCAAATAGATGGGGAAAAAGTAGAAACAGAGGCAGATTTTACTTTGTTGTTTTCCAAAATCACTGTAGACAGTGACTGCAGCCACTAAATTAAAAGGACTTTGCTCCTTGGAAGAAAAGCTATGGCCAACCTAGACAGTGTACTAAAAAGCAGAGCTATCATTTTGCCAACAAATGTCCATATAATGAAAGCTTTGGTTTTTCCAGTAGTTATGTATGGAAGTGAGTTAAATTGTAAAGAAGGCTAAGCACCAAGGAATTGATGCTTTTCAACTGCAGTACTGGAGAAGACTCTTGAGAATCCCTTGGATGGCAAGGAGAACAAACCAGTCAATTCTAAAGAAATCAACCATGATTATTAATTGGAAGGACTGATGCTTCCAATTTGGCCACTTGATGGGAATAGCCGACTTTTGGAAAAGATCCTGATGGGGGGAAGGATGGAGAGCAATAGGAGAAGGGGACGACAGAGGATGATTGACATTACTAACTCAATGGACTTGAGTTTGAGCAAACCCTGGGAGATGGTGAAGGACAGAGAAGCCTGGCATGCTACAGCCGATGGCATCCAAAAAGTTTTACATGACTTAGTGACTGAACAACAACAACAGTTAAGAAGCCCACGAAAAAGTACCTACCTCATTTGTCCCACTTCTCTGAAGATAACCCAGGGAAGCCTGTTCATAATACTCCCTGGCATACTAAACTGTACAATGCACAGTTCAAGTTCTGACAAATATGTTTCCTCAAACATCCTCCCTCTCATGGATGCAAATATGTTTTAATCATGGAGTTTGTTTTCATACTAGACTGAAGCCTTCCCTTGCAGACAGGGGTTGGCTTCTTCTGTGGTGAATATCTTTTTGTCAAAGATTTACCAATATCTGGGGAAATCCTGTCTAATTTCATAGTGATAAAGGAACCAATTTTCCTGACCAAATGCTTCAATAAATCTGTTCTGTTTGGCCAATTTTTTTATTTTATTTTATTTTTATTTTATTTTTTTTTTTTTTTAATTTTATTTTATTTTTAAACTTTACAATATTGTATTAGTTTTGCCAAATATCAAAATGAATCCGCCACAGGTATACATGTGTTCCCCATCCTGAACCCTCCTCCCTCCTCCCTCCCCATACCATCCCTCTGGGTCGTCCCAGTGCACCAGCCCCAAGCATCCAGTATCGTGCATCGAACCTGGACTGGTGACTCGTTTCATACATGATATTATACATGTTTCAATGCCATTCTCCCAAATTTTAATTTCAATATTTTTTACCACCTTCAGTCTTCTGGTTTAGCTGAAGACTTCTGGTTTAGTTAATGGTTTATGAACATTCAATTGGCAAAATTTGTAGATGTCTTCCAAATATCTCACCCAAAAACAATGCTGTTGGTCCTTCTATATCTCAGATGTATCCCTTTTGGAAGTCATATTTACTTTGAATTAGCCACAGAACACTCAATGTACTGCACTCCTGCTGCCTTTGACCTACATTAATCAAAAGAAAGATATTCCACTATTCTAAGGCCTAATGGCTTCTATTTAAATAACTGTGTTTTGGTAGAGCAATCTTTTAATAGTACACTCTCTGGAGATGAAGAACTTAAGAATCACAGCTGGCTCTGACTGGACTTCAGCATCATCTAGCAACCTGAAAGTAAAGTTTTCCTGGAATTTAATCAGACAGCATTTGATAAACAAGTTTTCCCAAGATATTTGGATTAGGCCTCTTGGAACTTTATTACTAAACACTTGACGATTACAAAAACTTCAGATAATTTCCAATGTCTATGGTCTTGATAACATATATCTTTGAATTAAAAAATATCTGAGAGTTCTCCTTTCTATTCTACTTGTTGTTCAAATGTGACCTCAGTAAGTTTCCAATCTTTGCACTTCCCTCAGATGTGAGATACCACATCCAGGAAAGGTTTTTCCTGATATTAAGGGACAAAATATTTCTGAATATTCATTGCAAGGACTGATACTGAAGTTGAAGCTCCAATACTTTGGCCACCTGATGCAAAGAACCGACTCATTGGAAAAGACCCTGATGCTAGGAAAGATGGAAGGCAAAAGGAGAAGGAGCAGGCAGGGGATGAGATGGTTAGATAGCATTACCAACTCAATAAACATGAATTTGAGCAACCTCAGGGAGATGGTGAAGGACAGGAAAACCTGGTGTGCTGCAGTTCATGGAATCACAAAGAGTTGGACATGACTGAGTGACTGAACAACAACAACAAAGGTGCAAAAAGTCACTGAAACTGGAAAACCTCACTCTTATTCAGCAATGAAAGTGAAAGTGTTAGTCACTTAGTGTGTTAAACTCTTTGTGATCCCATGGACTGTAGCCTGCCAGCTTCCTCTGTCCTTTCAGAGAAAACTTTTAATCAAAAGAGGAAAATGTAAAAACAAACAAAAAATATAATAAACAAACATCTCAGTTAAAGAGTCAGGAGACCAGAACAGGGAAGTTACATGCCTTGCAATGATACGTATGTGCTAAATCACTTCAGTAGTGTTTGACTCTTTGCAACCCTGTGAACTGTAGCCTACCAGGCTCCTCTGTCTGTGGGGATTCCCCAAGCCAGAATACTGGAGTGGGTGGTCATGCCCTCCTCTAGGGGATCTTCCGAACCCAGGGATCAAACCTGAGTCTTTTATGGCTCCTACATTGGCAGGTGGGTTCACCATTAGTGCCACCTGGGTGCCCTTCAATGATAGCAGAGCTCAATAAGAGCAATAAAGACTCCTATTCTTTCCTGACAGACGATGAAAACCAGGGACTTCTTGTTTACTCTGGCACCCTGCCCCCATCAGCTTCCTTTTCCCCTCTATTAACGTCTTCTCCTTTAACTTACTGTAAAGAGACTTGCATGCGGCTTGTCATGGTTGCAGACCGTATATTTCAGTTCTCTGCCAATTCTGAATAAGTCTTTATCTTTACTGGAGAAATATCTGACAGTCTGTTTTAGGTCAATATTTGTCAGTCTTCTCTGTGTACTAGAAATGAAGATGAAAGAATATAATGCAAAGGGGTTTTCTGATCTCAACTGAAACTGGAAAAACCTTTATCTACATGAATTCAGTTACTTTAGAAGTGAAGTGTATGTGGTCATTGTTTTAGTCCTTAGCACAATAATTAAGGGTCAAGGGATGGTATAACATTCAAAATTTGCTGATAGCCAACAAATTTCTAGAAATTACAATGAGACAACTAAACTAATTGACTTGAAAAGCCAAGATCATTTAGAATTGACACACAGTCCCATTTTTCACTTGATAGTCATGAAAAATCAAAACCTTGATAAAAGTCATAAAATTAACTTCATTTATCAGTCCTATAGTCCACCTGCAATCTAACTTGATTATAGGGGACACAGACACTTTTTCAGGAGGCCACATCTATTAAATGACATGTGCCTATTATCATTTCTCACATTTCCCACAGATAAGTATGCTAAAATATATAAATATAAATATTTTGAGAGAATTAGCTTAACTCTAAGCTAACAATAATTACTAGGGACCTGAAATATTATTGTGAGGTGCCAATTAGAGTGTGAATTTGTGGGAGTTGACCCTCTGATCTTTTGACACTAATCTCTGATTACTTTTGCAGTTTCTGAAAATATCATAAAAATAGATATTTTAACATTTGCTTCATAGCTCATAAGTGATATTTGGTGTTAAGAAACAACTGTAAGTCAATGGAAACCCTCCCATATCAGCATTATCATTGACATTACCATTCTTGATGAAATATTAAAATTATTTTAATCATCAAAATCTTGAAACCACAGATATAAAAACAACCTTCGTTATTCCTATTCAGCTCTACAGATTAGATAGTAAAAAACAAAATGTGCACATTTCTAGAAAATAACATAAAATGGTGACTAAAATATTACTTTTGTTACAAATAAAATAATCTGGTATGGTAGATAAAATAATGCTCCTCCAAGATATTTCTCATGAATTTTCTGAATCTATAAGTATATTACATTACAAGGGAATCAGAACTTTGCAGATATAATTAAGTTCAACAACCTTGGTTGTTGTTGTTGTTGTTTTTTCCCCTCATACCATAATGGAAACATCTTGGATTATCCAGGTGGGGCCAATCTAAACCCATTAATCCCTAAAAGGGGAAAATTTTCCCAAACTTGGTATGAAAAGAGCTGAAGAAAGGGAACACTTTCTTCAGAATAGGGAACATCAGAGAGACACTATGTTGCTAGATTTGTAAACATGGAAGAAATCCATGAGCTGAAGAATGTAATTGGTCTCTAGAAGGTGGAGGAGGCAAGAATGTGGATTCTGGTCCCAGATCTCGAGAAAGAAACATCTATGCAGACACATTGATTTTTTGCCAGTGAGACCCATTTTATAGGTTGACCAACAGAAATGGAATATGATAAATTTAAGTCAAAATTTTTGTTGTAATTTGTTACAGCAAAAAAATAGAAAATTATGTTCGTTTATATTAGTATAGCATCTGATACTTGGAGTATTATTGATGAGGATAACATGCTCCAAGTGAAGACAGAAAACACAATGCTATAAGAACCTGTTTGCTTTTCTTGTAGAAACAGAAGAGCAGAGTTTATACCGTTGCCCTAATAATAAATCCATTCTTATACTTTATGCCACAGTATGGTTCACAAAGTCCAAAACTTCAAGCCATCTCACAGAATATCATCTTGGTCCATCACCTGAATGTTATCATGCTAATGTTCATAGGACCTAGAGAGCAACAAGGAGTAAGCACTATATATATATATAATTACCTGAATGTTGCTGCTGCTAAGTCGCTTCAGTCGTGTCTGACTCTGTGCGACCCCATAGACAGCAGGCCACCAGGCTCCCCCATCCCTGGGATTCTCGAGGCAAGAACACTGGAGTGGGTTTCCATTTCCTTCTCCAATGCGTGAAAGTGAAAAGTCAAAGTGTAGTCATTCAGTCATGTCCGACTCTTAGCGACCTCATGGACTGCAGCCTACCAGGCTCCTCCGTCCATGGGATTTTCCAGGCAAGAGTACTGGAGTGGGGTGCCATTGCCTTCTCCGACCAGAATGTTAGAAGATAAGAAAGACATTTCATGAAAAAAGTTCTGTTACTTCATTAAGTTAGTGGTGCAATGAAGTATTATAATTTATATATGGTGTACACATTGTTGCTTAGTAAGCCTCCCTACATCTAAGGAAGAGGATTTTGGAGGCAGGATATAAGGTATTTTCTGATGGAATCCATTTTCTTAATATTTTAAGTATCCAGCTTTTAAATACAGTTCAATATAAGAGGAAAATCTAGTACCGTTCCATGTTTCCAAGGGAAAGTATTTGTAATTGTGGCTTTATGATCTTGTATATCCTACAAAGTAAAAATGGTGGCATATTGCAGAGTTAGGAAGTATCACAGAGGAGAACTGTAAAAAGGAAACCAATGACTTTTGACCAAGATCCAGCATTATTCAGTAAGACTATCTTCTACTATTGAAAATTCTCTGAAATAGTTTTGAGACTTTAGTAGACACTAAATGTCTAAATAATTCAGATTAGGATGTTGATCTAAATTAATAATTAGTTAATAATAATAATTTAGATTGAATTTAGGCACTAAATAATCATTTGGTAATCATGTGATTAGGGACCCTATCACAAATTAATATTAATTAATCTAATAGTCATAATGTCATAATGTCATAGTCATAATGTCAGGTAAGTCCTATAACACTGGATCAAAAGGTATAAAAAAGATAGGCCTTGTACAATGCTTGAATGCAGTAATAAGTTTCACATATACAAATGTACTATCTGATAGGTATAACCCCACAAAATGGCTGTCAGAAAAACTTGTTTGATTTGCTTGCCATCAAGTACATTGTGACATTGATGAATGTCACTCAAGGATGTGGTGTATATATGTTATTGATGACTTTTGTACTTTATCTCCCACAGTCAGTGCATGGGTTAGCACCTTTAGTGTTAGAGAGTGGAACACTACAGCTATTTTAAGGATATTTTTAAGGAAAAATGAAAAATTAAACATTCAATGATTTTTTTGCATATAAAAAGACTTTTGAGAACTGGGAGCTTGCAAATTCAGAGACTGATAGTTTGGTTTGTTGACAAAATAGGCATTTTATGAATTGGTTATCCAGCCTGATTGATTTTATATTTAATTTTAAAGATGACAGGTTTTTCTAATGGGCAGTTTTATAAAAAAACCTAAGGTCATTTAATATTTGAAATAAGCTAACTTAGTTTTGCCTTCCAGGAACAACTCCATTTTAAAATTTTAACACTTTACTAATGCAGTTTACTCATTTAATATTTGCCATTGTAAACAACTCCTAAAACACTGCATACTCAACTGCCATTGTAACCACATAGTACTGCTGTTACCCTCAGTAACAAAATTGATCTTATATCTCCTGAGTGTTCCTCATGTAATTAACTTCCATGTGGTGGTGTTCTAGAGGACAGACAGGCTTTGAAATATAATTATATTATTATTTTTATTTTGTTTTTGAAGAGCAGAATTTATACTGTGATGAGCTATCAAAATATAGTAATCTCATGTTCAAATTTTGTTTCCTATATGTCATTCTCCAATAAAAGGAATCAGGATTTCTTGAAGAAAAAGCTGATTCTATGGCCCGGGTAAGGAAAATGCACAAGTCTGGAATATCTTGCAGTGCAAAATGGAAGGAAATAAAAAGCTGAAGGGAGGAAAAGAAAGAAACTGGGGTACACAGAGATTACCTGAAAGAACTCTCAATGCCCAGGGATGAAAATATTTGAACAATTAAAAAAATACGATATTAGATTATAAGTCAGATGGTATAATAAATACTCATGATCCTGCATGATATTGATTGAATAAATAAATGGACCCTCCAAAAAAATTTTTTTTCTTAGAGAAAAACTAGAACTATTGTAAACAGTTACTTCATTCTTTCAAGGAGTGGAGCTTAATTCTCCTCATCTTGAGTATGGGTTGAATATAGTGACTTATTTTCAAGCGAGACTATAGTATAGAACTATAAATAGCTCAAAATACTAAGTTCAAACTATAGTATAGTATAGAAAGTGGAAAATAGATAGCAAAGTGAAGAAACTTGTCAAACACTACCTTAAGCAAGTGATCAAGGTTACCATCACCAGCAATGAGTAATACTGACATCATTAGGTTTCATGAGAAAAACATCAGATACACAAAATTGAGAAACATTTTACAAAATACTTGACCAGTATTCTTCAAAATCATCAAGGTTGTAAGAAACAAGTAAAGACTGAGCAACTGTTAAATGCAAGATGGTATCCTGGATTAGGTTATGAAACAGTAATAGGATTACTAGAAATATGGTAAAATCTTGGTAAACTAAGATTTACATGGC
Source organism: Bos mutus (assembly GCF_027580195.1). Taxonomy (NCBI): domain Eukaryota; kingdom Metazoa; phylum Chordata; class Mammalia; order Artiodactyla; family Bovidae; genus Bos; species Bos mutus. Next base: position 40,916,485 of record NC_091628.1, on the reverse strand, counting down.
AATATCTTAGTTAATGACAATGTCTTAGTTTTGGAAGATGGTTATGATTATACAGTATGTAACATTAGGGGACTCTTGTGGTAGGAAATCTGTACATTGTTCAACTTTTCTTTAAAAGTAAAAGATTTTCATATATCAACATGCATCTGCCACAGGTATACACGTGTTCCGCATCCTGAACCCTCCTCCCTCCCCATACCATCCCTCTGGGTCATCCCAGTTCAAAGCAAACAATTATTTTTAAAAAACACAGAGGACGTCTTGCAAAAATTTTGTGCTGCCAGCATAGATCTTTAATATGAAAGATACAAAGATAAGGAATATAGTTTGAAAGAAAAAGTAAAGTTCCCAGACATCCAAAGAAGCAGATCAATGGCGAGACATATTAATAATGTTCAAGTACTAGAAAGATGATTTACAAAATTTTGCTATTGGAGTCTGTGACAACTTTAATCCAAAACAAACTTTTATTTTTAGATTACAAGAAGTAGGGCCTACAGTATTCCCTATTGAATATTTCTGTGATGTCAAATTACATTATCACATACAGTCCAAAAAATAAAACATATACCATTAAACAAGCTGTAATTTTCCATCAGTGAGGGATTAATAAGAACATGTAAAGTCAACAGAGTTGGGTTTAGTATATGCTATAGCAAACAAGACCTCATAATATAGGGCACTCTGGATCATCTTGGTGGCAGTTTAGTGGCTAAGTCATGTCTGATTCTTGAGATCCCATGGACTATGACCTGCCAAGCACCTCTGTTCAGGGGATTTTCCAGGCAAGAATACTGGAGTAGGTTGCCATTTCCTTCTCAAGAGAATCTTCCCAATCCAGGAATCGAACCTGGGTCTCCTGCATTGCAGGCAAATTCTTTGCTGGCTGAGCTATAGGGAAGTCCTTTTTAATAAAGTTTGAAGGACAGAATTTTGTTATGAAATGCTTTTGTCAGAGACTTTAAGAATGTATAAACTAGAGAGTTAGAAGAGTTAGTGATCTAGTCTTTAGGGCACATGAGGCCATGGAGAGTCACTGTAACATTTTATTGGGGTATATGTATCTAATGAACTAGAAAGAATTTAAACTAGGTCTGTGATGAACATCATCGCTTGGTATGAAACAGTTCATCTGCCTTGTAAATTATAATGCAATCCATTATGAAAAGTTCTGGTTTCTGTTACATGTCTTAATTCACCCCGACTGTTTAGTTGACAGAAGGACTATTTTTCACTTTATCAAAGCCAACGAACACAGCAGAAGATTAAACAATGAAGCAAATGCAATTTTAAATGCTTTGAAATAAACCTGTTATGTATGCCAGGTGCTGCTTTATCCAGTATTAATGTGGTTTTTAATCCAGGAAAGTCCTTGTGTTTGTATGTTGTCATGATTTAGAATAGAATTAGCCTGGAGCTATGTTTATGACAATAAAAGTCTATTTTGCTATAGTGCTTACCTATTCCACAAATACAAAATTGCTTTTTTTTAAAGAACCCTAGGAACTCTAAATATTTTTCCTCTAATAACCTGTATTATTTTCAAATATAGCTAAATAATCTATAATCTATAGCAATCCTTTATTTGCTTTACAATTTAATTTTTATGTCACCTTGTGTCTTTTGACTAGAGCATTCACATTAGCAACCTTTGTTTATATGTTTAACATATTAAGGTTAACAAGTTTTACTCTGCATGTTTATGATTCCAAGCAGAAGGACAGGATGTTTTATGCTTATTCTGAAGCAATGATTGACATCTACTTAATTCTCAGTAAACACTGTTAATCAGGTGATTGTAGGATGAGTGAATGGAAGGGGTCAGGTGGAGAGAAATTTAAGGTGTACTCTCAGATGGTAAAGCATAGGGACCAGAAGATAGAAATAATAAATTAATATTCTTAATGCTAACACTGTTATGTTCTTACCTGCTTTATGACTTAAAAAAATTGGTAAGTGAACACTGAAATAATTAGTTGTAAGTCATATATACCATATAGACTATACTGAGTTATGAAAAAAAGACAAAAATGCCTTATTGTATTCAATTTATTTTTCTTTGCACTAAGGAGAAAATGATGCTGCCTCATGGCTCAGTGGTAAAGAATCTGCCTGCAATGTAGAAGAGATGTGGATTTGATCTCCAGATCAGGAAAACCTCCAGAGGAGGAAATGGCAAACCACTCCATTATTCTTGCCTGAAAAGTCCCAAGAACAGAGGCGTGTTATAGGCTACAGTCCATGAGGCAGCAAAGAGCTAATGCAGGAGACACAACTGAACAATTAAGCACAAGGTGAAAATTATAATTAAGCCTTGAAACTATTGCTGAAAATGTATGTGAATAAATATTTGAATAATTAATTCTTTTTTTCTATGGATTTTTTTATACCTGTAGGAAAAATTAATCTATGGTTCAGAGTAGAAATAACAATTAAGAAGGCAAAGTTTTCAATGAGTTTTTGATTCCCTGAAATCCAGAAAACTTTTTATGTACAGAGTTTCCTGTTTTAATACTTTGCTTTTCCCATATAAATTGATTCTCTGGGGAAGAAGTCATAATTGAGTAATATGCCCTTTTCTCAATCTTAGAATAGTTATTCTATATCAGTATTTGAATAACTATTAGCACACAAGCAAATATTATCCTTAAATTGTATTAGAACACAGAAATCAAACTCTGGGGCTTCCCAGGACGCGCCAGTGATAAAGAACCTGCCTGCTAATGCAGGAGACATAAGAGACTTGGGTTCTATTCCTGGGCTGGGGAGAGGCCCTAGAGAAGGAAATGGCAACCCACTCTAGTAATTTAAATTTTCCACTATCTTTTTGAAATCAGAAAAATCCTGAAAATTTTCACATTTACCTTATAGATCATCGTAATATTCTCGTCAACAGTGTCAACATGGTTATAACACATCCTAGAAACTTAACTTTGTTTCATCTGAAGCATAACCTATTTTGTACTCACTCAGTACAGAACTCATTAAGTGAAACTCTTGAACATTGGAATGTTTTAACCTCCTGATTGTTTTCTCAAGTTCAACCCACATCCATATATATTTAATATATATGATTTTGGAACCCCAAAAAATAAAGTCGGCCACTGTTTCCACTGTTTCCCCACATTAAAAATAAATCAAGAAGTATTAATACAGGAAAAAGAAAGATTTTTAAAATTTATCTTTATATACTGCTAAGTCACTTCAGTCGTGTCTGACTCTGTGCGACCCCATAGACGGCAGCCCACCAGGCTCCCCCATCCCTGGGATTCTCCAAGCAAGAACACTGGAGTGGGTTGCCATTTCCTCCTCCAATGCATGAAAGTGAAAAGTGAAAGTGAAGTCGCTCAGTCATGTCCGACTCTTAGCGACCCCATGGACTGCAGCCTCCCAGGCTCCTCCATCCATGGGATTTTCCAGGCAAGAGTACTGGAGTGGGGTGTCATCATCTTCTCCGATCTTTATATACTATATTACATTAATTAGATAGCATTATTACAAATTATTGTCTAACTATTCATATTACATAATAGACATATTTCTGTTAATACATTTTTAAAATGTGGAACCAATTTGTATGGTTTAAATCAATACCAGTTCAGAGAATAGTTACCAATTATTCAGTATATACAATGAAAGTGGCCCTGTACTTGCTATTTATATATATATATATATATATATATATATCTGTGTGTGTATATATATGTATATGTGTGTATATATAACACACACAAATATATGTATATACCTGTATATATATATATATATGTATATATAATATAAATATGAATGTGTATAATTTATATATGTATCTATGTATGTATATATGTATATATGTGTGTGTACACATATATATATATATATTTTTTGAAGGTTTAAATATATTTTATACTGCAATATGTCTATGCAAGAACATATAGTCCTTTCCTGACATTTTAAAAAAATCAATATGTGTTCTGTATTCTCATACTATGTTTCTTTGCAAACAGACACAGAGGTAGAAGCAAATGTTTTGTTTTGAGGAATAAAATTTAGTTTTTATAAAGAGAAACATCCTATGATAATTGAAATGCTTAGATTCCCTTGACATAGATGAAATTCTATGTGTAACTCTTCACTTCATTAAACCACTGCCAGATTTGGGTAAAGAATTGGAAATGATATACTTTGGGAAAGATTTTAAGCAGGCACAATTTAATGTTATAAGTTGGACTTATTCCAAGGTGCTGAAATATTTATGTGTTGTTTCTGCTGTCAAGTAACTTGCTACATGTGAATGTTATTTGGACATATAATCATTGACTGTTAGGTTGCTAAGTTATTGTACAAGTAAAGAAAGTTGAAATCTTTACTTTATAGTCAGTTGAATTTGATGCACTTTGACTTTCAGATAATATTCTTACTGTGCTTCAAGAAGAATAATCTTAAACTGAGCCTCCAGGTATCCACATAGATAAGATGCCCAAAAGGAACAGAGATGCCTGAGATGTTATTTGCAGAGGATACTTTAGTTGCAGGGAGACTCAAAAGAGCCAATTGATATCATCCAGTTTAAAAACAGACAATGAGAAAGGAAAGGAGAGAAGTATTGTGGAAAAAGAGTAAAAGAAAGAGGCAAAGAATGTAGGAGAAGGAATTATACATTCATAACATCCTTATAGGCTTCCCTGTTGGCCCAGCTGGTAAATAATACACCTGCAATGCAAGAGACCTGGGTTTGATCTCTGGGTTGGGAAGATCCCCTGGAGAAGGGAAAGGCTACCCATCTCCAGTATGGAGAATTCCATGGACTATATAGTCTGTGGGGTAGCAAAGCATCGGACATGACTGAGTGACTTTCACTTCATTTCAACATCCTTATTACTTTACTAGACTTAAGAGATGAATTCAGTACAAAGTTATAAAATAACAGTGCGAGTTGCAAGCAAGATCATTCCAATTATAATCATGATTATTATGATAAATTACTTACAGGACAATGAGAAATGCTTGAATTTTAAAAGATATGTAACAATATTATAAGAACATCTATGTTGTCATTTACTCTTCTCAGACAAAAGTAGAATATACCACAAAAGTTAAATCTCTCCACCTTAACTTCTTTCCAGAGAATATTTAATAATCTAAATTTTAAAGTTAAGATTCTTTTTTTTTATTTTTAGAGATAAAATAAGTCATATTTTTAGCTGTCTCCTTGAAGAAAATAATTCATTGCATTTCCTTTAGTTTTTATTTTATTATTATTATTATTTTAATAATGAATATTAGTGACAAGTCCACAACCTAAAGTATGCATGGACCAAAATTTCTGCTTGAATTCAGTCATATTATCAGATGAGATATTAAGCAAAATTTTTAAAATGTGTATATAATTTAACCTATGTGTCTAGGATAGTATATCACAATGGAGGACTATATATCAAGAAATGAATTAGCCAATTAATTAACAAAAGAATAAAACTCAGTTTCTATTTAACAGCATTAAATGAATCACTATATAATATACCATGTATATATTTAGATGTTCTAAGTATTAGTTCCCTCATGTAAAAAGTTATTTTTTATTTTATTTTTTATATATGTGAGTTCATTTTTGCTAAGTTTTTTATTCTTTTTTATCTAGATCAAGTTTCAATGTGTTTTTCTTTTTATTATAAAGTTTCCATGGTCAACATAACAACATAAAAGCTTTGTCTTAATTGCCTAAAATAGGTTTGAAATTACTGACCTCAATTTCACACATTTTATCTTTAAAAATTAACAGAGAGTCTTTTTATGAGATTAATCACATTATCTCCATCATGAATATTTTGAAGTAGAGCCTCTCAGGTTTTTAACTCTCAATAATAAATGAAACTACATTAACAATTGTTTGAAGATACATGAAAGTACCTTTCACATGCTCATGTTAATAGCACAGTCCAAAAGAAAATGTTCTCTATTTCCTAAAATCTCTTTCTGGCTCATGTTTTCTTTCTTTCTTTCTTTTTATTTTTAATGTAAAGATATAGTTGATATGCATTATTATGTTAATTCCAGGTATATTACTTAATGATTTGACATTTGCATACATTTTGAAATGATCACATGTCTAAAAACCATCTGTCTACATTAAAAGCTGTTAAAATATTATTGATCACTTTCAAATTATTGTTTATGGTTTTCTTGGGATAAACACCCAGAAATGAAATGGCTGGATCATATGGCAGTTCCTTTTTTAATTTTTTTGCAAAAACTGCACAATGTTTTCATAGTGGTTGCACCAACTGACATCCCACAAACAGTGCATGATGGTTCCCTTTTGTTTACATTCCAGTCAATAAGTTTTATAGCTTAGCTTTTTGATGATAGGCATTTTGATGGGTATGAGGTGGTAGCATTTCATTGTCATTTTGATTTGCATTTCCTTGATGATTAGTGATGCTCAGTGTTTCTTCACGTGTTTATTGATTATCTCTGTGTTTTCATTGGAAGAAAAAAGCTCTGTTTTGGTCTGATGGCCAATTTTTAACCAAATTGTTGGTCTTTTGATGTCAAGATGTATCCTTTCTTTGAATATTTTAGATATTAACCCCTTACTGGATACATTGTTTTCAAAGATCTTCTGCCTTTCAGTAGGCTGCCGTTCTTTTGGATTGATAGTTTATTTGGCTGTGCAAGCTAAAAGATTTTTAGTTTAATGTGGTCCATTTGTTTATTTTTGCTTTGTTTCCCTTACCTGATGAGACATATACCCCCTCATCCCAAATAATACTAAGACCAGTGGTAAAATCACACTATAAACAAACATAGATGGTATTGCACAAATACAGACTTATAGATCAAAGAAACATAATTTAAATTATAAAACTGCTATATATAAAACAGATAAGCATCAAGGGTTTACTGTTATAGCACGGTGTATTATACACAATGTCTTGTATTAACTTATAATGAAATATAATCTGTGAAAAAAGGCTAAATAAAAAGTGTACTTTCTAAGTTTTCTTCTAAATGTTTTATAGTCTTAGGTATTACATTTAATTGTTTAATCTCTTTTGAGTTTCTTTTTGCATATGGTGTAAGAAAATATTTCAATTTGGTTCTTTTGGGTGTAGCTGTTCAATATCCATAACACCATTTATTAAGGAGGATGTGTTTTCTCCATTATATATTTTTGCCTCCTTTGTGGTAGATTAATTGATCATATAAGTGTGGGTTTATTTATAGGCTCTTTACACTATTCCTTCATTCTATGTGTCCGTTTTTTGTGCCAGTATCACACAGTTTTGATTACTATAGATTAGTACTATAGTTTGAAAGCCCGGAATGTGATATCTTCAGTTTTGTTCTTCTTCTCAAGAAATTTTCATGGCTATTTAGGGATTTGTGAGTTTCCATATAAATTTTAGAATTATTTATTCTAGTTCTAAGAAAAATTCCACTAGTATTTTGAAAGGGATTTCATTGAATCTGTATATTGCCTTGGATAGCATGACTATTTCAACAATATCAATCCTTTCAATCCATGAGCACACGTTTATTTTCCATTTGTTAGTGCAGACTTCTGTTTCTTTCATCAATGACATGATTTTCTAAGCACAGCTATCATACCTTCTTAATTATATTTATTTTTAGGTATTTTATTCTTTAAAGTACAACCATAAATTGGATTGCTTTCTCAAATTATCTTTAAGAAAGTTTGTTTTTGCTGTGAAGAAATGCAACAAAATTCTGTATACCAACTTTGTATCCATCTAGTCAAGGCTACGGAGAAGGCAATGGAAACCCACTCCACTACTCTTGCCTGGAAAATCCCATAGGCAGAGAGGTGCCTGGTGGGCTGCAGTCCATGGGGTCACTAAGAGTCTGACACGACTGAGCGACTTCACTTTCACTTTTCACTTGCATGCATTGGAGAAGGAAATGGCAACCCACTCCAGTGTTCTTGCCTGGAGAATCCCAGGGACAGGGGAGCCTGGTGGGCTGCCGTCTATGGGGTCACACAGAGTCGGACATGACTGAAGTGACTTAGCAGCAGCAGCAACAGCAGCAGTCAAAGCTATGGTTTTTCCAGTGGTCGTGTATGGATGTGAGAGAACTCAACAGCAGCAGTCAAGGCTATGGTTTTTCCAGCGGTCGTGTATGGATGTGAGAGAACTCCATTGAACTATAAAGAAAGCTGAGTGCCAAAGAATTGATGCTTTTGAACTGTGGTGTTGGAGAAGACTCTTGAGAGTCCCTTGGACTGCAAGGAGATCCAACCAGTCCATCATAAAGGAGATCAGTCCTGGGTGTTCTTTTGAAGGACTGATGCTAAAGCTGAAACTCCAATACTTTGGCCACCTGATGTGAAGGGCTGACTCATTTGAAAAGACCCTGATGCTGGGTAAGATTGAGGGCAGGAGGAGAAGGGGACGAGAGAGGATGAGATGGTTGGATGGCATCACCGACTAGATGCAAATGGTTTGGGTGGTCTCCAGGAGTTGGTGATGGACAGGGAGGCCTGGGGTGCTGCGGTTCATGGCGTTGCAAAGAGTCAGACAGGACTGAGCAATTGAACTGAACTGAACTGAATTTTATATCCAGCAACTTCATTAAGTTCATTTATTAATTAAAAAAAAAAAATTGCTGAGTTTTAAATTTTTTTCTCTATATGTCATCTACAAATGGGGATAGTTTTATGTTTTTCTCTCCAATTTAGATTCCTTTTTTCTTGCCTAATTGCTCTGGCTAGAACGTTTCTACTTTGTTATATAAAACTGATAAAAGTAGCCATCCTTATTGTGTTCCTGAACTTAGAGGATATACTTTCGTTTTTGTTTTTTTTTTTTCTTTTTTTCATCATTAAGTATGATGTGGTGTAGATGTGTCTAATGTGGCTTTTATTATGCTGAGATATGTTTCTTCTCTACCAAATTATTTTATTGTTTTTTTATCAAGAATGGTTGTTGTTTTTTGTCCAAAGCTTTTCTGCATCTATTAAGATAATCACATAACATTTATTATTCAATTTGTGAAAATGGTGAATTATATTGATTGATTTGCAAACACTGAACCATCCATATTTATATCCCTAGGATAAATTACATGTGATCATGGTGTGTGATCTTTTCAATGTGTTACTGAACTCAGTTTACTCATATGCATATTTGTTCATCAGTGAAACTGAACTGTAATTTTCTTTTTTTGTTTTATCTTTATCTAGTTTCGTTATGAGAGTGATGATAGGCTTGTAGAATACATTTGGAAGTATTTCTTTCTCTGCAGCTATTTGAATAGTCTGAGAAGAATGAGTGTTAACTTTTCTTTTAATGTTTGGTAAAATTCACCTGTTAATTCATCTGATCCAGGACTTTAGTTTGTTGCTAGTGTTTTTTAATGCTAATTTAATTTTATTACTGGTAATTGGTGTATTCATATTCTCTAATTCCTCCTGGTTCAGTTTTAGGAGATTATATGTTTCTAGGAATTTGATTTTTCTAGGTTTTCCATCTTAGTGACATATAGTCGTTTTAAGTACTCTCTTATGATCTTTTGTATTCCTGTGGTGTAGGTTGTAACTTTTCCTTTAATTCTGATCTTATTTTCTTTGTTCTTAATGAGTTGGCTAAATTTTGCCAATTTTATTTTTCTTTCAATTAACCAGCTGTTAGTTTCATGATATTTTCAATTATGTTTTAGTTTCTATTTCTGCTCTGATTTTAATAATTTCTTTCCTACTCTGAAGTTTGGGTTTTGCTGGTTCTTTTTTTCTTTTCTACTTCCTTTGGTATAAGATTATACTATTTATTTGAGGTTCTCTTACTTCCTGAAGAAGGCTTGTAACACTAAAAACTTCTCTCTTAGAACTATCTTTCCTGTGTTCAATAAATTTTGGATCATTGTGTTTTCATTTTTATTTCTTTCTAGTTTTTTTTTAAAAATTGCTTTCTACTTTGTTCTATAAACAATTGATTATTTAGTAGTATATGTTTTTAGCCTCCACTTGTTTGACCTTTTTACAGTTATATTCTTGCAGTTGATTTCTAGTCTCATAGTGTTTTAGTTAAAAAATATGCTTGATATGATTTCAATATTCTTGAATTTTTTGAAATTTATTTTGTGGCCTAGCATGTAATCTATCCTGGAGATGTTCCATATGCTCTTGAAAATAATATGCATTCTGTTGCTTTTGGATACAATGTTTTATATATATATACTTACATACACATGTGTGTGTGTGGTATGTGTGTATGTGTGTGTGTGTGTGTGTATGTGCATGTATTATAGGCTTCCCTATATTGGTGCTTCAGTGGAAAAGAATCTGCCTGCAATCACGAAACACAGGAGACATGGGTTTGATCCCCAGGTCAGAAAGATCCCTTGCAAGAGGGCGTGGCAATCCACCCCAGTATTCTCACTGGGAAAATCCCATGAATAGAGGAAGTTGAGAGGCTATAGTCCATGGGGTCTCAAAAGAATTGAACACAACTTAATGACTAACAATAACTATATATATGCATATGCATATGTTTGTGTGTGTGTATATATATATATAATGAATCCATGTAGTCTAATGTGTCATTTTATATCTGTTTTCTTATTAATTTTCTGTCTACATGATCTGACCTGTTCTGACCACTGATGTCAGAGAGTTGTCAAAGTCTCCTTCTATTATTGTGGTACTGTTAATTTCTCCATTTACATTTCTTAATATTTTGTTTATATTTATTTGCCTTTGTGTAGGGTACATATTTATTTCTGATTGATTTATTTTCTTCTTTGAATTTTCTCCTTATAACTATATAATATCTTTGTTTCTTATTACAATATTTGTTCATAGTATGTTTGTCTGATAGAAATATTGCTACCCCAACCTTCTTTTTATTCCCTTTGTATGGAATACCTTTTCCCTGTCTTTCAGTCTCTGTGTGTCTTTAGATCTGAGGTGAGCTTCTTTTTTTTTTTTTTTTTAAATTTTTCAGCACTTTATTTTTTTTTTTTTGATAAATTTAACGCCTTTTATTGCCATACCTCATTTTACTGTGCTTTGCTTTAGTGAACTTTATAGATACATTTTTTTTTTTTTTCCTTGTTAATTTTCTGTTTAGTTGATCTATCCATAAGTGTGAGTGGGGTATTAAAGTCTCCCACTATTATTGTGTTATTGTTAATTTCTCCTTTCATACTTGTTAGGATTTGTCTTACATACTACGGTGCTCCCATGTTGGGTGGATATATATTTATAATTGTTATATCTTCTTCTTGGATTGATCCTTTGATCATTATGTAGTGACCTTCTTTGTCTCTTTTCACAGCCTTTGTTTTAAAGTCTAATTTATCTGATACTGAGTATTGTGACTCCTGCTTTCTTTTGGTCCCACTTTGCATGGAAAATCTTTTTCCAGCCCTTCACTTTCAGTCTGTATGTGTCCCCTGTTTTGAGGTGGGTCTCTTGTAGACAACATATATAGGGTCTTGTTTTTGTATCCATTCAGCCAGTCTTTGTCTTTTGGTTTGGGGCATTCAACCCATTTACATTTAAGGTAATTACTAATAAGTATGATCCCGTTGCCATTTACTTTATTGTTTTGGGTTCGAGTTTATACACCATTTTTGTGTTTCCTGTCTAGAGAATATCCTTTAGTATTTGTTGGAGGGCTGGTTTGGTGGTGCAGAATTCTCTCAGCTTTTGCTTGTCTGAAAAGCTTTTGATTTCTCCTTCATACTTGAATGAGATCCTTGCTGGGTACAATAATCTGGGCTGTAGGTTATTTTCTTTCATCATTTTAAGTATGTCTTGCCATTCCCTCCTGGCTTGAAGAGTTTCTATTGAAAGATCAGCTGTTATCCTTAGGGGAATTCCCTTGTGTGTTATTTGTTGTTTTTCCCTTGCTGCTTTTAATATTTGTTCTTTGTGTTTGATCTTTGTTAACTTGATTAATATGTGTCTTGGGGTGTTTCTCCTTGGGTTTATCCTGTTTGGGACTCTCTGGGTTTCTTGGACTTGGGTGATTATTTCCTTCCCCATTTTAGGGAAGTGAGGTGAGATTCTTATAGGCTGCTTATAGATGACTCTTGTTTTATAAACATTCAGCCACTCAGTGTCTTTTGGTTGAAACTTTTAGTTTATTTATAAAGTAATCATTTATTGGTACATGCTTATTTTCAATTCATTAATTGTTTTTCAGTTGTTTTTATAGTTCTTATTCTTCACTTCCTCATTATCTCACCTTATGAGTGAGTGTCTATCTTTATTTTTATGTCTGGATTCCTTTCTCTTTGGTGTGTGTGTATCTCCTATAGATTTTTGGTTTTTGGTTGTTGTTGGTTAGTGTCTCAGTCATGTCTGAATCTTTTGTGACCCTATGGACTGAAGCTGACCACACTCCTCATTTCCCAGGCAAGTATACTGGAGTTGATTGCCATTTCCTTCTCCAGGGAATCTTCCTGACCCAGGGATTGAACATACATCTCCTGCATTGAAAACAGTTTCTTTACAGCTGAGCAACTTGGGAAGGGTATATACACACACAAACACACACACACGTATTTCTTAAGTGATATCCTAAGTTCTAACACATTCTTGCAACCTTAAATTTTTACTTCCCACTCATTTTTGCTTTATCCTTCAGACTAGCTTTTTTTTTTTTTTTTTTAGTTTTTTTTAATTTTATTTTATTTTTAAACTTTACATAATTGTATTAGTTTTGCCAAATATCAAAATGAATCCGCCACAGGTATACATGTGTTCCCCATCCTGAACCCTCCTCCTCCTCCCCCCCCATACCATCCCTCTGGGTCGTCCCAGTGCACTAGCCCCAAGCGTCCCAGTATCGTGCATCGAACCTGGACTGGCAACTCGTTTCTTACATGATATTTTACATGTTTCAATGTCATTCTCCCAAACCTTCCCACCCTCTCCCTCTCCCACAGAGTCCATAAGACTGTTCTATACATCAGTGTCTCTTTTGCTGTCTCGTACACCGGGTTATTGTTACCATCTTTCTAAATTCCATATACATGTGTTAGTATACTGTATTTATGTTTTTCCTTCTGGCTTACTTTATAAATAGTGATATATTATATTTTTTATGTTTGCCTTTATTAATGATATCTTTTTATTTCTAATTTTCATCTTTCTAGTTGCATTCTTTTTTCCCATTGAGAGGAGTCTTTTTAACATTTCTTGTAAAGCTGTTTAGTGATTCAAAACTATTTTAGATTTTGCTTCTATTAAACCTTTAATCTCTCCTTCAAATCTTAATTGCTGCCTTGTCAGATAGAGTATGTTTCACTGCAGGTCTTTTCCTTTTATCACTCTGACTGTATCATGCCACTCCCTCTGGTCTGCAAGTTTCACTGAATAATCAGATTTTAGTCCAGTGGGTGTTCCCTGTTTTGTAAATAGTTCTTTTTCTCGTTGCTTTTAATGCTCTCTCTTATTTTCTTTATTTTTTGCCATTTATATTATAATATGTCTTGGTGTGGATTTCTTTGGTTGATTTTGCTTGTGACTCTCTATGCTTCCTGGATGTGAATGTGCTTCCTTTTTCAGTTTGGGGAAGTTTTCAGCTATTATTTTTTTCAAATAATTAATCTGCTCATTTCTCTCTCTCCTTTCTGTCTAAGACTCCCATAATGTGGATGGTAGTACATTTGATTTACCTGGGGTGTCTTAGAGTAGCCTCATTTAAAAAAAAAATTTTTTTTTCTGCTCAGATTAGGTGATTTACATTATTCTGTCTTCCAATTTGCTGATTTGTTTCTCTGTATCAGCTAATCTATTGTTGATTCCTTCTAGTGTTGTTTTTGTTTCAATTATTGTATTATTTAACTTTGTTTCCTTCTTCTTTACATTTTATAACTTTTTATTAAAATTCTCATGTGTTCATCCTTTCTTCTGCTGATTGATAATCTTTATGATCATTATTTTGAAGTATTCATCAGGTAGTTTGCTTCTCTCTAAGCAAAGTTTGCTTATCTATCTCTTTTATGAGATTTCATTTTGATCTTTCATTTGGAACGTATTCCTCTGTATCCTCCTTTTTCCTGATTCTCTTTTACTGTCATGTATTAGATAAGATGGTTACATTTTCAAATCTTGGAGAAGTGACCTTATATAGAAGACATCTTATAGGACCCAGGTATGTATTCTCCTCTGGCCCACATAGCTATATACTCTACTGCTGCTACTGCTGCTAAGTCGCTTCAGCCATGTCCAACTCTGTGCGACCCCATAGACGGCAGCCCACCAGGCTCCCCTGTCCCTGGAATTTTCCAGGCAAGAACACTGGAGTGGGTTGCCATTTCCTTCTCCAATGTGTGAAAAGTGAAACTGAAGTTGCTCAGTTGTGTCCAACTCTTCGAAACCCCGTGGACTGCAGCCTACCAGGCTCCTACATCCATGGGATTTTCCAGGCAAGAGTACCGGAGTGGGGTTCCATCACCTCTGCTGCTGCTAAGTCGCTTCAGTCGTGTCCGACTCTGTGCGACCCCATAGATTGTGCCCCACCAGGCTCCCCCATCCCTGGGATTCTCCAGGCAAGAACACTGGAGTGGGTTGCCATGTCCTTCTCCAATGCATGAAAGGGAAAAGTGAAAGTGAAGTCGCTCAGTCGTGTCCGATTCTTCACCCCATGGTCTGCAGCCTTCCAGGCTCCTCCGTCCATGGAATTCTCCAGGCAAGAGTATTGGAGTGGGGTGCCATTGCCTTCTCCAGCAATCACCTCTAGGGTTACCCCAATTGTAGATACCATAGACTATTCTGTCCAGTAGGCTGACTAGTGTTAATATGTTTGTAGATAGAGCTGGCCTCTGGCCTGGCTCACAGCCAAGCTCTCTCAAGTGGTTGCTGCCAGTCAGCTCTTCTGTAGGGTTATGTCTCAGAGCAGCTGGCTGAGGGTCCTGGGGGTTCTGGGGTTGGTGTCAGCCTATTGCTGATTGACTAAGCCCCAAGCACTAATGACCAGAGGGATGAGTTCAAAATGGAATTTTCCTGTGCCAGTGTCACAAGATTAACAGGAAAAAAAAAGAAAGAATTTTAAAAGAAAAGATAGTTTAAAAGACTCTCAGTAAATCAAGTATAATACCACTTACATTATGGAAGTCTCAGAAAGAGAAAAAAATAAAATAAAAAAAGAGGCAGATTAATTATTTGAAAAAAAAAAAAAAAGCTGAAAACTTCCCCAAACTGGAAAAGGGAGCACATGCAGGTCCAGGAAGCAAAGAAGGTCATAAACAAGATCAACCTAAAAAGGTCCACACCAAGACATATTATATAATGACAAAACTTAAACAGAGAATATTAAAAGCAGCTAGAGAAAAGCTACTAGTTATAGAAAAGGGAACACCCATTGGACTAATATCTGATTATTCAGTGAAACTTTGCAGACCAGAGGGAGTGGCATAATATAGCCAGAGTGATAAAAGAAAAATACCTGCAATGAAGCATCTATCCGACAAGGCAACGATTCAGATTTGAAGGAGAGTTTACTTTTACATAGAAGCAAAAGCTAAGTTTAGCACCAAAAAACATTTTGGATGACTACAAAATGTCTTTTGCCAGTGCCAACTCACATTAGAGTGAGCTTCCCAAATGACTACTTCCAGTGTCTATGTCCTCAGAGGAGTCCCAGTTGCCTCCTGCTCACTGCAAGACTCTTCATTATCAGCAGGTGAGCCCTAATCAGGCTCCTTTCATGTTACTTCCTCTCTTCTGGGTCATGGAATGTTCACCCTTTAGTAGTAGAGTCTCTGTTTCCTACTCCATCCTACTCTCTCATGTGCAAACCGTGCTGGCCTTCAGATGGTATTGGGATTCATCCTCCCAGGGCAGGAATCCCAGGCTGGGAGCCCAGTGTGAGATTCAAACCCCTTTCTCCTCAGAGAGATCTACAATTGTGATCATCCTCCAGTACTTGGGTCACCTATCTAGAAATGTGAGTCAACTACATCGCATCTCTGCCCCTTTTTCTTTTGTTGTGGTTTCTTTATATTTTTAAATGCAGTAAATCCTTTCCACTGATCTTCAAGTTCTTTTCAAGTACAATTGTTCTGTAAATAGGGTAATTATGGTTTGCCTTTGAGAAGAGGTGCTCTCAGAGTTTTCATGCTCTGCCATTTTTTTTCCTGTATCACATCATCATTTCCTAAAGTACAAGCCTATTTATTTGTGCTGTTGAGGTTATGTGAATCATTGCTGCTTAGGAACACAGGATGTTAAAATAAAAAGACAGCACTTTATTGGGTATATAAACAGAATTCTGATTAAATCCTGACTCTTCCTTGTAACAGCTGCATGACCCTGAGCAAGGAACTTGACTTCTCTGATCCTTAATTTCTAAATGTGTAAATGGAGATAATAAAACCTACCTCAAAGGGTTGTTTCCAAGGTAAATAATGTGGCATAATTAAAGCATCAGACAGAAAGCAGATTTTATAGTGTACATTTCATAAATATGAGCTGACTAACTCTCTCTCTCCTACTACTATATAGGAAGCTCTCCTGAGATAAAGCAGGAGCTTTGATAGTGAAGAACAAAACAAAACAAAAATAAAACAGCACAGTGACACTTTGGGAACATATTATTATTTCATTTTATATTCAACATTGTGCATATAAAGATTTTTTGACAAGCCTTAGAAGTCAAACTAATAAAATCATACATTTAAATTCCATAAGTATATTTTGTTGCTCTAGGAAGTTTTGACATTATTTGACTCAGTACATTGGAATGAAACTACAAATTTATGTATGATAATTTTCCATGAAGCCTTTGAAATGTGACCTCTTAAGACACAGAATGCTGAAGTCTGCCTGTTGTTTGACAGAATTCATATAGAACAAAGTCTTTTGGTAGAGTAGTCACCTAGCCTAATATCCTGGATAGTATTGAACTCTATCGGAGAAGGCAATGGCACTCCACTCCAGTACTCTTGCCTGGAAAATCCCATGGACGGAGGAGCCTGGTAGGCTGCAGTCCATGGGGTCACTAGGAGTCGGACACGACTGAGTGATTTCACTTTCACTTTTCACTTTCATGCATTGGAGAAGGAAATGGCAACCCACTCCAGTGTTTTCGCCTGGAGAATCCCAGGGACAGGGGAGCCTGGTGGGCTGCCGTCTATGGGGTTGCACAGAGTCGGACACGACTGAAGCGACTTACCTTTACCAGTACTCTTGCCTGCAAAACCCCATGGACAGAGGAGCCTGGAAGGCTGCAGTCCATGGGGTCGCTGAGGGTCGGACACGACTGAGGGACTTCACTTTCACTTTTCACTTTCATGCATTGGAAAAGGAAATGGCAATCCACTCCAGTGTTCTTGCCTGGAAAATCCCAGGGACGGAGGAGCCTGGTGGGCTGCTGTCTATGGGGTCGCACAAAGTTGGACACGACTGAAGTGACTTGGCAGCAGCAGCAGCAGCATTGACCTCTATATTTACCTTTTTTTTTTCATATATATATATATATATTAAACTAGAGTTTCCCTGGAGACTCAGATGGTAAAGAATCTGCCTGCAATGTGGGAGGCCTGAGTTCGCTCCCCAGGTTGGGAAGATCCCCTGGAGAAAGGAACAGCTACCCACTCTGGTATTCTTCCCTGGAGAATTCCATGGACAGAGGAGCCTGGCAGGCTAGTCCATGGGGTTGCAAAATGTTGGACATGACTGAGCAACTTTCATACACATACACACATATATATAAAAAACTATGATAAAGTTTAATTGACAATTAGGCACAGTAGATTAACAATTACTAATTGTAATATGGGACAATTGTAACTATATATTATAATAAATGCTATATGATTGTGTTCTCTTTCAGTTACTCTTAAAATACCTTATTGCACAAATTTTATGCCTTTTCCATCATAACTAAGCACTATCAAACACCATGGTTCTAACTTTTCCAATTTGAGGTGCAACAGAAAATATAGCACAAATTTCTTTTCTCTTCTTCACAATTTCATGGATAGAAGATTCATTCTTTCTGCAAATCTTATTAAGAGCAATATCAGCAAAAAAAGTTTTTTGTTTTTAATTATGTTCACAATTTCCACTTTTTCATTTAAAAAAAGCATTCACAGTTTCTATTTGGCATTTACAAATTGCCAGCTCTAGTCTTGCACTTTGGGGCCATAATTAAATAAAATAAGCACTTCAACACAATCTCTGCAATACTGGGATTATTGACCTGATAATCAAGATGGCTACACAGTAACTAACAGGAAGCATATGCTAGATAAAGGGATGATTCATATCCAGGTGGGATGGAGGGGTACAGTGTGAGATTATTATGCTATTCAGAACATTTTAGCATTTACTTAATTTTTGATTTCTCCATTTAATATTTCAGACCATGGTTGACAGTGGGCAACTGAGATATGTGGAAAGTGAAACTAAGGATAAAGAGGTATAATTGTATACAGTAAAGTACGGACCAGCAAAAATAAGCAAATTGTTGGTAGGAAAACTGGAAATAAACAATGGGATCTGATAAGAGAAGGACCTCCCTGTGGTCAGCTGATTCCCAAGAGGTACTGATAAGGGGGGCATCTTCACTTTTGTTCAACTTGCTCAGGCATAGGGATAAACAGAATTCAATGGACTATAGGGATGAGGAAGTCTGACTAATATCTGGCCTGGGTAAAGTAGAGGGTAAGCAATGGAAATTATGAAAAATTACTTATTTATTTTAAGACATTATTAGGACTAAATAGTATTATTCCAGACTCATGCTTTGAGCTTTTAAGTCTCAATGTAAATGTATTTTGAGATAGCGCTATAAGATCACAACTAAGGTTAAATAAAGTCAAAAGGACAGGACCCTAATCTGATAAGACTGCTGTTCTTATAAGAAGAAAAGAATCCAGTGCTATCTTCCATGTATCACAGAAGAAAGACCACATGAGGACACAGCAAGAAGGTTGACCTCTGCAATCCAGAGAGTTCTCACATACACTGGAATCTTGGTCATGAACTTTCAGCCTTCAGAACTGTGAGAAAATAAATTTCTATTGTTTAAGCTACTCAATCTGTGGTATTTTTATGATAGTCATAGAGGACTAAAACAGATACAAAAATTTGAGATTTCAAAAGTTTAAAGATTTCATTTGATTTTAGAGTTTAGTATGTTGGCAAAACAGATATTACTATCATGCCTAGATCTGTCTGTTATTGATGCCCTTGATGTACCACTTTGTTACATAACCTTTGCAATTAGTGAATTGCTGAATTATTTAAACCTCATTTTTTGTTTCTTAGTCCAGGTATTAAATTATTATATCACAGCTACCTTGAAATGTTCTAATAGCAATGTCAACCCCTGCCCTTTCTACAGTACTCTACTCAGAATATTAAGTTGGCAATCCTTAGAAAGGACAGTATTGGCACCTTTGGGATCTTACTCCATCCAGTGGAGGCTCCATACTTAATATATAAAGAGGACTGAAGGCATTTAACTTCTATCTATTTCTAAAAAACTTTATTGGAGTGTATTTGCTTTACAATGTTGTGGTAGTTTCTGCTGCTGCTGCTAAGTCTCTTCAGTCATGTCCAACTCTGCGCAACCCCACAGACGGCAGCCCACCTGGCTCCCCCGTCCCTGGGATTCTCCAGACAAGAACACTGGAGTGGGTTGCCATTTCCTTCTCGAATGCATGAAAGTGAAAAGTGAAAGTGAAGTCGCTCAGTCATGTCCAACTCTAGCGACCCCATGGACTGCAGCCTACCAGACTCCTCCATCCATAGGATTTTCCAGGCAAAAGTAGTGGAGTGGGGTGCCATTGCCTTCTCTGGTAAGTAGTTTCTACTCTACAGCAAAGTGAATCAGCTATACATAAACATATATCCCTTCTTTCTCGGATTTTCTTTAAATTTAGATCACCAGAGAGCATTGAGTTTCTTGTGATACACAGTAGGATCTGATTAGCTATCTATTTTATACATAGTATCAATTATGTATATATGTCAATTTCAGTCTCTCAATTCATCCCACCTTCCTTTTACTCCTTGGTATCCATATGTTTGTTCTCTATGTCTGTGTCTCTATTTTTTTGCTATGGGTTTAGGGATATTTTGGGGACAGATTAGAAAATTTCTTTATTCATGCTTTACTTTGGTGTCTCCATGGATTCTCCTCATTTAAATTTTAATATTTTGACTAAAGGGTAAAATGTTTTTCTAAAGTATATTAATTATCTCAATACTATTTTTACTTTCTATTTTTCTCTTGTCTTATGATTAATAGGATTTCCTTTTTTCCTTGAAGATACAAGATGTTACTGTATATAATTTTAATTGAATAATAGTAATAATGGATTATAGGAGTTTGTTTCTATTTTACTGAGGTTTTGTACTTATATTTGCTACTTTAATATTTTGTTGTTGTTTTTCAGTTGCTAAGTCATGTACAACTCTTTGCAATCCCATGAACTGCAGCACATCAGACTCCTCTGTCCCTCACTATCTTCCAGAGTTTGGTTCAATTCATGTCCATTGAATGCTATCTGACCATCTCATCCTTGGCCACCACTTTTTACTCTTGTCTTTAATATTAACTTTTGTTTATTTATTTATTAGGTTGTGCCAGGCTTTAGCTGTGGCATGCAGAATCTTAGTTGTGACATGCAAACTCTTGGCAAGGCATTTGGGATCAAGTGCCATGACCAGGGATAGAACCTGGGCCCTCTGCATTGGGAGCATGGAGTCTTAGCCACTGGGCCACCGGGAAAGTCCCTGTTACTTTAGATTAAACATAATTTTCTGTGAAAATAAGATTGGACAACACAAAAGATCGTAAAGGGACAAAATTTGCTTTGAATAATCAGCATTTGTCTAAGATTCTTGATTCAGGATAATATATACATTGCCTCCCTTAGTGTGCATAAATCTCCCAATTCATCCCATCTCCCTTTACTGCTTGCTATCTATATGTTTATTCTCTATGTCTGTGTCTCTAATTTTTGTTTTTTTTTTTTTATGGTGGGTTTAGGGACATTATTGGGAAAGACTGAAAAATTCCCTTATTCATGCTATAATTTGGTGCCCCTATGGATTCTTTTTTTTTTTTTAATTTGAGTATTTTTTATTTTATTTTATTTTAACTTTGCAATATTGTATTGGTTTTTCCATATATCAACATGAATCCGCCACAGGTATACACGTGTTCCCTGTCCGGAACCCTCCTCCCTCCTCCATCCCCGTACCATCCCTCTGGGTCTTCCCAGTGCACCAGCCCCAAGCATCCAGTATAGTGCCTATGGATTCTCAGTATGCATTTTATTATTAAGGTTTTCTTAAGCAGGGAATAAGTCATCAGTAACTTCAATAGAAATTTATTTTGCATGAGAGAAACTGTATATCAAGACAGCATACATCTTCAGATCAGATCAGATCAGATCAGTTGCTCAGTCATGTCCGACTCTTTGCAACCCCATGAATCACAGCACGCCAGGCCTCCCTGTCCATCACCAACTCCAGGAGTTCACTCAGACTCACGTCCATCGAGTCAGTGATGCCATCCAGCCATCTCATCCTCTGTCATCCCCTTCTCCTCCTGCCCCCAATCCCTCCCAGCATCAGAGTCTTTTCCAATGAATCAACTCTTCGCATGAGGTGGCTAAAGTACTGGAGTTTCAGCTTTAGCATCATTCCTTCCAAAGAAATCCCAGGGCTGATCTCCTTCAGAATGGACTTGTTGGATCTCTTTGAAATTCAAGGGACACTCAGAGTCTTCTCCAACACCACAGTTCAAAAGCATCAATTCTTCGGCGCTCAGCCTTCTTCACAGTCCAACTCTCACATCCATACATGACCACAGGAAAAACCATAGCCTTGACTAGACGAACCTTTGTTGGCAAAGTAATGTCTCTGCTTTTGAATATGCTATCTAGGTTGGTCATAACTTTCCTTCCAAGGAGTAAGCGTCTTTTAATTTCATGGCTGCAGTCACCATCTGCAGTGATTTTGGAACCCAGAAAAATAAAGTCTGACATTGTTTCCACTGTTTCCCCATCTATTTCCCATGAAGTGATGGGACCGGATGCCATGATCGTCGTTTTCTGAATGTTGAGCTTTAAGCCAGCATTTTCACTCTCCACTTTTACCTTCATCAAGAGGCTTTTTAGTTCCTCTTCACTTTCTGCCATAAAGGTGGTGTCATCTGCATATCTGAGGTTATTGATACTTCTCCCGGCAATCTTGATTCCAGCTTGTGTTTCTTCCAGTCCAGCGTTTCTCACAATGTACTCTGCATATAAGTTAGATAAGCAGGGTGACAATATACAGCCTTGATGCATACATCTTACCAAGTCATAAAGATGAATAGCATAAAATAGAAAGTTTCCATCAGGGGCAATTTTAAAATAGATTTGAAATTTGTCAGCTGAGTAAAAGCTGCTTACATTTCCTTAAAAAATAGATATAGGTACATAATTCAACAGCTTTATTCTATCTTAATTGCAGTGAATTTATAGACCTTAAAAGCCCTGAATCTGTAGGAAGTTTTGTAATTATTTCTTAATTCTGTGATCCAACATTAGACCTATACGTTGGAAGGGATATGAGAGAATTTAAACAAAAAGAAAAAGTTAGATACTGTTTATTATTAGATAATATTTATTATACATTATTATAATATATATATAATATTTATTATACATTATTTATTATATATTATATTTAGTATATATTATTTTGTCAGACTGAGTAAAATACAACCTCATATGAAATTTTATAAAAAAATAATCCCTTGGGAAAATAAAAGACAAAAATGACATTCAGAAAAGTGTTTTCACATTAGGAAAACATGCCCTAAAAATGGAATAAATAAATAAGCATTAGAAGCATTTACTAGATTTATATGTGTGTATGTGTGTGTGTGCACAAGCTCAGTCGTGTCTGATTCTTTTCCACCTCATGAACTATAGCCTGCCAGGCTCCTCTGTCCACTAAATTTTCCAAGCAAGAATATTGGAGTGGGTAGTCATTTCTTCTCCAGAGGATCTTCCCAACCAGGGTCAAAACCACATTTCTTGCATTTCCTGCCTTGGCAGGCAGGTTATTTATCAACTGAGCAACCAGGGAAGCCCATCTGTGAGTTCAGTCTCTCAGTTGTGTCTGACTCTTTCTGATCCCATGGACTGCAGCACACCAGGTTTCCCAGTCTATCACCAGCTCCCTAAGCTGACTCTTAAACTGTCCGTTGAGTCGGTGAAGCCATCCAAACATCACATCTTCTATCATCCCCTTCTCCTCCTGCCTCCATCTTTCCCAGTATCAGGGACTTTTCCAATAAGTCAGCTTTTCTCATTAGGTGACCAAACCATTGGAGCTTCAGCTTCAGCATCAGTCCTTCCAATGAATATTCAGGATTGATTTCCTTGAGGATTCACTGGTTTGATCTCCATGCACTCCAAGTGATTCTCAAGAGTCTTCTGCAACACCACAGTTCAAAATATCAATTCCTTGATGCTCAGCCTTCTTTATGGTCCAATTCTCACATCCATACATGCCTACTGGAAAAAACTATAGCTTTGACTATACAGACCATTGTTGCCAAAGTAATGTCTCTGCTTTTTAATATGCTGTCTAAGTTAGTCATGGCTTTTCTTCCAAGGAGCAAGTGTCTTTTAATTTTATGGCTGAAGTTACCATCTGCAGTGATTTGGGAGCCCAAGAAAATAAAGACTGTCATTGTTTCCATTGTTTCCCTATCTACTTGCCATGAAGAGAATGGGAATGGATGCCATGATCTTAGTTTTTTGAATGTTGAGTTTTAAATCTTTTTTACTCCCCTCTTTCACTTTCATCAAGAGCCTCTTAGTTCCTCTTCACTTTCTGCCATAAGAGTGGTACCATCTGCAAATATGAGGTTATTGATATTTCTCCCAACAATCTTGATTCCAGCTTGTGCTTCATCCAGTTTGGCATTTTGCATGATGTACTCTACATAGAAGTTAAATAAACAGGGTGACAATGTACAACTTTGACATGCTCCTCCCCAATTTGGAACCAATCCATTGTTCTATGTCTGGTTCTAACTGTGGCTTCTTAACCTGCATACAGATTTCTTAGGAGGCAGGTAAGGTTATCTGGTATTCCCATCTCTTGAAGAATTTTCTAAATTTTTTTTTTTTTTTTTGTGATCCACACAGTCAAAAGCTTCAGCATAGTCAATTAAGCAGAAATAGATGTTTTTCTGGAACTCTCTTGATTTTTTGTATGATCCAACAGATGTTGGCAATGTGACCTCTGGTTCTCGGCCTTTTCTAAGTCCAGCTTGAACATCTGGAAGTTGACAGTTCGTATATTGTTGAAGCCTGGCTTCGAGAATTTTGAGCATTAATTTGCTAGTGTGTGAGTGAATGCAATTGTGTGGTAGTTTGAACATTCCTTGGCATTGCCTTTCTTTGAGATTGGAATAAAAACTGATTTTTCCAGTCCTGTGGCCACTGCTGAGTTTTCCAAATTTGCTGGTATATTGAATGAAGTACTTTCACAGTATCGTCTTTTGGGATTTGAAGTAGCTCAACTAGAATTCTATCACCTCCACTAGCTTTGTTGGTAGTGATGCTTCCTAAGGCCCACTTGACTTCACATTCCAGGATATCTGGCTCTAGGTGAGTAATCACACCATCGTGATTATCTGGGTCATGAAGATCTTTTTTGTATAGTTCTTCTGTGTATTCTTACCACCTCTTCTTAATATCTTCTGCTTCTGTTGGGTCCATACCATTTCTGTACTTTGTTGTGCCCATCTTTGCAAGAAATATTCCTTTTGTATCTCTAATTTTCTTGAAGAGATCTCTAATCTTTTCTATTCTATTGTTTTCCTTATTTCTTTGCATTGGTCACTGAAGAAGATTTTCTAATCTTTTTTATTGAATGAGTTGAATGAGCAAAGAATAGCCTATGCCAATTATGGCAAGGCAGAAAATGTTAGAATACATGTAGAAGTGGCAGGAAAATCAGAAAAGCAATTCTATGTCCAAAATTGTATACAAATGAACAAATCATATAAAATAAACATACTTAATTTTTACAATAGTAGTAAAAACATGGTTTAGTTTTAATCTAAACTTTTATTGTTGGCTTTCCATACTCTGTGATTATTGATTCATACACAACAAAGTATAAAAGATAAAATAGCACTGAAGAGAAATAGAACTGAGAGGATAAAGATACACATAGATACACATGAAGAAGGTAGAAATATTTCAGAGTCAATAATGGAACATATGTACATCTAATATATGCCAGTTCCCTCCTTCAAAAAGATTAAAGTTCATTGGGATTGAGAATAAAAAGAATCATCAGAAATTGTGAAAAGTAACTATCCTAAGTTCAATTTGAAATTCATGACACATAAACAGATGTGACCCAAGATCTCAGTTTTATTAAATGACTTTAAGCTTCCAAGCTGAAATAAATTGCACACTAAAAATGTATATTGTCTTACATGACATTATAACTAAATATACACAAATTTAGCATATAATGAGATATACTAAATATATATATATATATATATCTTGTTATAATATCTTACATGGCAGAGATTAATTATAAAATTTCAAAAAATTTTAGATAAGTTTATTAGTTTTCAACTGTATTTGAGAAGTGTAGAGAATATGGCGTTTGTTGAAAGTCTGGCAAATTCTGAACTGCACTTTAAGTAGATGGATTATCAACATTTATAATAAAAATATTATTAAAAATGAACATATTCTAAATTTAGAATAACAGTTGCAGTAAATCACTTTTTCACTATAGTTATAGCTTGGGGGAATCCCTGCTGTACACACACACACACACACTCTCACACACTTATTCATTATAGTTAACCCCTGTACTTTAAATAACCTAGGAAAGTGAGAAGGAATCTTATCTCTTCACTAGAAAATAATCATAGAAACTTGAGTCATGCCAAGGAAAAAAGCCAATACATAACAGTCCATCAAAGTGATGGATGGATTCTATACCTAAAGAACACTGATTCAGCAACAGCATGGGAGTCTTAGAATATAGACTATTGAGTTTTATATTTGTCCATTTCTCACTTTATATATTAAAAAATCAATGGCATTCATAGCTTTAAATAAAGACATAACTAAATAATATACAATATACCCTTAAGCAGCATGCTGGTGACGTAAAGAGAGCAGATACTTGCCAATATGATAAGACAAATTCAAGTTTTAAATTTGTATCAGCCTAAAACAAATGACATAATCTTTCCTTCCAGTTTTACTGAAATATAATTGACATACAGCACTATATAATTTTAAGGTGTACATCATGATTTGACTTTTATACAAAATAAAATTATTACAACAATAAGTTTAGTAAACATTCATTATCTCATATAGACATGAAATTAAAGGAATAAAAAAGAACGTGATGAGAACTCTTGGGATTTACCCTCTTAATTTTCATATATAATATAGACCAGTATTAGTTATATTTAGCATGTTGTATATTAGGTTTATAGTAATACTTATAACTGGAAGTTTGAAATATTTGACAACCTATATCAAACCCCACCTCCTTTCACTCCCAGTCTGTTAATATGGTGTATCCATATTTGTCCACATTTGTGGGCATTACTTGCATTTTTGAATACATCCCACTTGATCATGGTATGTGATCTTTTTAATGTTTTTAATTCAATTTGCTTATATTTTGTTGAGGATTTTTGCATCGTTGCTCAAAAGTGATATTGGCCTGTAATTTGCTTTTTTGCGTGGCATATTTTTCCAGTTATAGTAAGAGGGTCATGATGATTGTGTAACATAAGTTTAGAAGCATTCCATACTTTGTAGTTATTTGGAATAGTTTGAGAAATGTGGATGTTAATTCTTCTTTAAATGTTTGATAGAGTTCACCTGTTAAGTCACCTGGTTCTGCATTCTTGTTAGTTGCAATTTTTATTTTCAATTACTGATTAAGTATTGTTACTGATAATTGATCTGTTCATATTTACTATTCTTCCTGTTTCAGTCTGATATTATATATTTCTAAGCATTTGTCCAGTTCTGCTAGATTTGTCCATTTTATTGGTTTATAATTGTTTTAGGCAAGCTTTTATTTCCTTTTTTTATTTCTATGGTGTCAATTGTAAATTTTTTCACATCTTATTTTATTTATTTGGAACATTTTTTCCTCTCTCTTTTGATTAGTATTTCCAAAGATTTATCAACTTTTATTATCTCTAAAGAAAAAAAAAACAGCTCTTAGTCTCATTAATTTTTCTATTATTTTTTGGTTTCTATTTCATTTATTTCTGCTATGATCTTTGTTATTTACTTCCTTCTGCTAAGATTGGATTTTGTTTGCTCTTCTTTTTTCTAAATTCTTTAGGTGTAAAGTTGGATGCTTATTTGAGATTTTTCTTGATGCCTGAGATAGGCTTGTGTTGCTTAATCTTCCCTCTTAGAATTACTTTACAGTAATTACTATACAGTAACCCATACTTTTTGGGTTACTGTATATTTGACTTTTAGTGACCTATTTGTTTTTAGTACTGTATTTTTAGCCTTCATGTATTTAAATTTTTGCAATTATTTTCTTGTAGCTGATTTCTAGTCTCATACTATCATAGTTCATAATGATTCTTTATATGCTTTCTATATTGTTAAATTTACTGAGACTTGCTTTGTGGCCCAGCTTGTTTATCTATTCTGGAGAATATTTCATGTACACTTGAAAAGAAAGTGTATTCTTCTGCTTTTGGTTAAACTATTCTGTATGAATCTATTGAAAGTAAAAGTGTTTCTCACTCAGTCATGTCTGACGCTTTGTGACCCCGTGGACTGTAGCCCACCATGCTCCTCTGTCCATGAAATTCTCTAGGCAAGAACACTAGAGTGGATAGCCATTCTTTTCTCCAGGGGACTTTCCCCATGCAGGGATCAAAGTGTCCTGCAATAGGCCCATCCTATCTAAATTGCTGTTGAAAGCTTGTCTTCTCTTATGGATTTTCTATCTGCATAATCTGTACAATGACGTAAGTGGGGGTGTAGTATTAGTTTTTATATGTAATGTAAGTTGTGGTTTAGAACAGTACATTTTATTATAGTTCTGATACAAAAATCCAGCATATTTTAAGACAATACTAAATGAAACATAACTAAAACTTCAAGGTATCTTAGCTTTTTTTGTTTTTTTCCAATCTCCTTGACATATAACACAATAATTAATACAGAACAACTATCCCTTAAATATTAGTCGTACTTAATTTAAGGTAAATATTATACTAAAGATTTATAACAAGTTTCTATAGCCCAAATAAAGACATAAATGTCTGCTAAAATTCAAGATAGGTAAGCCCTTGGAAACTAAATTTAATAATGATGATATTAAAGTGCATGCATCAAATGATTGAACATTGTGAAGTTTGTGAAAGCTATTTATTTTGGAAAACCATTGAAGGAAGTAGGAAATATAAGGCTAGAAATACATTTTGTGAAAGGAGTGGTATAAACATTCTCAAACAAAATAATTTGTCATGTGGAAGAGAGATTATACATCTCATGTTTACTTTCAAATGACAAAATTAGGGCCATGTCTAATTTCTGGATGTTAGAGTGGGTCCTAAATAGATTTTCCACTCATTATAGAGAAATTGTTACATCAGTGAGAAAATTCAAAAGCAGAAAGAATTATTTTTTGTCCTTGTAGAGAGGCTATTGTTTTAAGTTGGAGATCATGCTAAGTAAAATAAAAAAATTACTTTTATCTGTATCATTTTATAATTAGTTCTGGTTTAGTCACTAGTTATGTCCGACTCTTGCAATTCCATGGACTGTAGCCTGCCAGGTACCCCTGTCCATGGGATTCTCCAGGAAAGAAAACTGGAGTAGGTTGCCATTTCCTTCTCCAGGGGTGTCTTCCCAACCCAAGAATCAAACCCGGTCTGCTGCATTGGAGGTAGATTCTTTAATGACTGAGCTGACAGGAGTGGCCAATAATATAGTCATTTACTGAGCTCTTTTCATAATAGGGGACGGAAATGCAAAAGTAGGAAGTCAAGAAACACCTGGAGTAACAGGCAAATTTGGCCTTGGAGTACAGAGTAAAGCAGGGCAAAGGCTACCGAGTTTTGCCAAAAGAACCTACTGGTCATAGCAGACACTCTCTTCCAAAAACACAAGAGAGGACTCTACACATAGACATCAGCAGATGGTCAAAACCGAAATCAGATTGATTATATTCTTTGCAGCCAAAGATGGAGAAGCTCTATACAGTCAGCAAAAACAAAACTGGGAGCTGACTGTGGCTCAAATTATGAAATCCTTAATGCCAAATTCAGACTGAAATTGAAGAAAGTAGGGAAAACCACTAGACCATTCATGTATGACCTAAATCAAATCCCTTACGACTATACAAAGGAAATTATAAATAAGTTCAAGGGATTAGATGCAGTAGACAGAATGCCTGAAGTACTATGGACAGAGGTCTGTGACATTGTACAGGAGGCAGTGATCAACATCATCCCCAAGAAAAAGAAAAGCGAAAAGGCAAAATGGTTGTCTGAGGAGGCCTGTAAAGATATACCCATTTGAATGCAGAGTTCCTAAGAATAGCAAGAGAGAAAAGAAAGCCTTCCTCAGTGACCAGTGCAAAGAAACAGAGGAAAAAAATAGAATGGGAAAGACTAGAGATCAATTCAAGAAAATTAGAGATACCAAGGGAAATTTTCATGCAAAAAATGCACACATTAAAGGAAGAAATGGTAAGGAGGTGAAAAGAATACACAGAAGAACTGTACAAAAAAGATCTTCATAACCAAGATAATCACGATGGTGTGATCACTCACCTAGAGCCAGAAATTCTGGAATGTGAAGTCAATTGAGCCTTAGAAAGCATCACTATGAACAAAGCTAGTGGAGGCGACGGAATTCTAGTTGAGCTACTTCAAATCCTGGAAGATGATGCTGTGAAAGTGCTTCACTCAATATGCCTGCAAATTTGGAAAACTCAGCAGTGGCACCAGTCTTGGAAAAGGTTAGTCTTCATCCCAATCCCAAAGAAAGACATTGCTAAATAATGCTCAGACTACCACACAATTGCATTCATCTCACACACTAGCAAAGTAATACTCAAAATTCTCAAAGCCAGGCTTTAACAATACAAGAACTGTGAACTTCCAGATGTTCAAGCTCGTTTTAGAAAAGGCAGAGGAACCAGAGATCAAATTGCCAGCATCCGCTGGATCATCAAATTTGCAAAAGAGTTCCAGAAAAACATCTACTTCTGCTTAATTGACTATGCCAAAGCCTTTGACTGTGTGGATCACCACAAACTGTGGGAAATTTTTCAAGAGGTGGGAATACCAGACCACCTTACCTGCCTCCTAGGAAGTCTGTATGCAGGTCAGGAAGCAACAGTTAGAACTGGACATGGGAACAACAGACTGGCTCCAAATTGGGAAAGTAGTACGTAAAGGTTGAATACTGTCACCCTGCTTATTTAACCTATATGCAGAGCACATCATGAGAAATGCTAGACTAGGTGAAGCACAAGCTGGAATCAAGATTACCGGGAGAAATATCTGTAACCTCAGATATACAGATGACACCATCCTTATGGCAGAGAGTGAAGGGGAACTAAAAAGTCTCTTGATGAAAGTGAAAGAGGAGAGTGAAAGAGTTGTCTTAAAGCTCAACATTCAGAAAACTAAGATCATGACATCAGGTCCCATCACTTCATGGCAAATAGAGGGGGAAACAGTGAGAGACTTTATTTTTCTGGGCTTCAAAATCACTGCAGATGGTGATTTCAGCCATGAAATTAAAGATGCTTGCTCCTTGGAAGAAAAGCTATGACCAATCTAGATAACTTATTAAAAAGCAGAGACATTATTTTGCCAACAAAGGTCCATCTAGTCAAAGCTATTGTTTTTCCAGTGGTCATGTATGGATGTGACAGTTGGACTGTAAAGAAAGCTGAGCAGTGAAAAATTGATGCTTTTGAACTGTGGTTTTGGAGAAGACTCTTGAGAGCCCCCTGGACAGCGAGGAGATCCAACCTGTCCATCTTAAAAGAAATCAATCCTTAATATTCATTGGAAAGCCTGATGCTGAAACTCCAATACTTTGGCCACCTGATGTGAATAAATGGCTCATTTGAAAAGCCCCTGATGCTGGGAAACATTAAAAGCAGGAGGAGTAGGGGACAATATAGGACAAGATGGTTTGATGGCATCACCGACTCAATGGAAATGAGTTTGAGTAATCGCCAGGAGTTCGTGATGGACAGTGAGGCCTGGCGTGCAGCAGTTCATGGAGTTGCAAAGAGTCAGACACAACTGAACAACTGAGCTGAACTGAACTGAGCTCTAAGAAGTTGCCAAGCACTGTGCTTATGTGGAGTAGATCATCATCTCACTTAAATCTTACCAGTACTACTTCAAGTGTTATCTGGAGCATTTGTGCTATTTGTGATGGGAGCTATTTGTGCTATCCGCCATTTTACAATTATTTTATTCGAAATTGTTAAGGAATTGGAGTACTAAGACACTGAGGAAAGAAACACTTGAAGCTGTTTGGATCTTAGCAACTTCTATAATATATCACTTTTTAATCTTGTTATTTTAACCTGTAACATACTTAAGCCCTTTATTCTAATTCTACAACTTATCTTTTATTTCCTTTAAGACACTGAGGAACCTAGAAGAGTGGGAAGGAATACTCATGTTCTTGGGAAAATATAATAAAAGCTTGAATCATGCCAATAGTATAGTAAGAAAAATTCTAGGAATAATATATGTGTAGTGCATTTTAGTGCCCAGATGGTAAAGAATTTATCCACAATTCAGGAGACCTAGATTGAATTTCTAGGTTGGGAAGATCCCCTGGAGAAAAGAATGGCAGCCCACTCCAGTATTATTGCCTGAAGAATTCCACTGGACAGAGAAGCATGGTAGGCTATAGTTCACAGAGTCAGACATGACTGAGTAACGCATATACTTTGAACACATTTTAAATTTTGAAATGCTTTCACTTTAAAAATACAGTGTTATTACTATATTTTAGAGTACTATCTTCATATATTAATTGTTCCTAGATTCATTTTTACCTTTATTCTTTGCATAATGAACTGTAATATATGCTCTCAGAGGACCTAAAATCCTCCCCACTTTCTTTGATGAGAGTAGATGAGAAAAACTGCTAAT
Organism: Bos mutus; assembly: GCF_027580195.1. Classification (NCBI taxonomy): domain Eukaryota; kingdom Metazoa; phylum Chordata; class Mammalia; order Artiodactyla; family Bovidae; genus Bos; species Bos mutus. The sequence goes on along the minus strand of NC_091628.1, from coordinate 40,884,344 downwards.
TTGCTTTGAAGCTAATTTTTGCTTCACCCCTAGATTCTAAAGCAAACTGTTAAGATATTTTGAAGATTTTCCAGGTTATGCTTTGAATATTTTACAAAGTAACAATTGAAAGTTAAAACATTTTAGGAGGGAAAAGATCAGCACTTTGACTTCAGTGAAACTGTTTCATATCACAATTGGCTGTTTAAAAGAGGTTGAATATAATTATTAATTTTTGCAAACAATAGTGGTTTCAAGATTACCTATCCTCTACTATAAGAAATGTATTTATGCAGTACCTAAATTTCTAGAATAGCTTATTTCTAGTATATAGTCATTCATTATTTACCCAATTTTTTAATGTGTGATTTATCCTTGTCATTGCACTGGCATTGTAGGTAAAGTTATGAAAAAATATAGATAGAATAGCAGAGAATGAAAAGATCCAAGTGCAAAAGATAGCATAGAACTTAGATAAAATCAGTTTGATTGGAATATGAAATATAGTTTGGAGAGAGGAGTTAAAAATGAGACTAGTGTGATAAGCAGGATACGATTATGAGAAACATAGCAGGAAGTAAACTTAGATATAAAAATGTTTCAATCAGCAGTGTAATATGATTTTCATGTTAGGAAGATTACTTTATAAAATAAAGATTGGAAACTTGCATGTACTGTAAGATAAAGGTAGCACTAGGGTAAAGAATCCACCTGCCAATGCAGGAGACATAAGAGATGTGGGTTCAATCCCTGGGCCAGGAAGATACCCCAGAGAAGGAAATGGCAACCTGCTCTAGTATTCCTGCGTGGAAAAGTCTATGGAGAGAAGAGGCTGGTGGACTACAGTCCATGGAGCCACAAAGAATGAGACATGACTGAGCCATTGAGCACACACTGAGTTTGATTATCTCAGCTCTATGAAGCAGAAAGTATATTGAAGTAGAGAGGCATGCATTGACTTGGAGGACCACATTGAAAGCAGAGGAAAATTAAGAAACTAGAGTGGAAATATAAGAGTAACAATGATGGCTTACTGGGTCAGGGAATTAAGAGAGGTAGTAGAGAAAAGCAAATAGTTCATGCATTCTAAATTGCTTCATTTGTGTCTGACTGGGCGAACCTATGGACTGCAGCCTGCCAGGCTCCTCTGTACATGTGATTATCCAGGCAAGAATACTGGAGTGTGTTGCCATGCCCTCCTCCAGGGGACCTTCCCAATCCAGGGATCTAACCCATGTCTCTTATGTCTTCTTCATTGTCAGGTGAGGTCTTTATTACTAATGCCAACTAGGAAGCCCAAGCAAATAGTTCAGAAGAGTATAATTCAATAGAAATGTGTTGCAAAGTTTATGAAATTTTACATTCATTATAAAAGGGAAAAAACAAGTAAAATTACTTTTAATGATAACACTATATTAACCTAAAATATAATCATTTCACAAGTAATCAGTATAAAACAATTTTCAGGAATATTTTACATACCTTCTTGTTACTAAGTATTCAAAACTCATACCTCAATTCAGAAATTAAATTTCTATCAGGTTTATTAAATTTCTTAAAATTTATAGTTGAAAAGCATATTTACATATCTTAGCTCTTCAAAACATACTTAAAATTTTCCAGTAAATGAAATTCATATTATGACTCATACTAAGAAATATATATTCAGTTTTTGTTACTGTTTCTGTCATAGGGCTTCCATAATGCTTGACATTTCTTAACTGAAAATTAGAGCATGATAAAGATGTCTCTTGTGGTGTTAATGAGGTAACTTTTGGATTACAATTAATGTAGGCAGCTTGTATCCAGGAGTACAAACCATGTGATTAGATGCTTGGAACTTTAAGTCTTACTTCCTTGATCTCCATAGAGGGAAGAGGGACTGTCATTTGAACTAAAAGCCAGTGGCCAGTGGTTTAATGAATCAGGTTTATGTAATGAAGCTTCCACAAAACCCCAAAATAATGGAGCTCTGAGAGCTTCAGTGTTGGTGAACACATGGAGTCAAGAGAGCAGCAGTTCAGAGACCGTGTATGTTCCACATCCTTTCCCCATATCTGGTTGTAAATAAGTTACATCCTTTCACAACAAACTTTTAATCTAGAAAGTAGACTTTTTTTTCCCCCTGACATCTCTGAGCTATTCTAGCAAATTACTTGAATCAAAGGAGGAGGTCCTGGAATCTTTCATTCTCTAGCCAGTAGGTCAGAAGCACAGGTAACAATTTGGATTTGACACTGGCATCTGAAATGGGTGGGGGAACTTGAGGGAGCTGTGAAGTTAAGCCTAATATGAATGAGCCCTAAACCTGTGGAATCTGATGCAATCTCCTGATAGGTAGTATCAGAATTGAGTTGAATTGCTGGTCAGAGTTAAAAATCAAAATTCACTGAGTAAATTTTAAAGATCCTATTGGCATTATTCAGTGACTCATGAATCAGAAAGCATCATCCAAAGCAGCACATAGAAAGTTACTCTGAGGGATTGTACAATGAGAAAGATTTTATAGGCAGAAGAGAGTGAGAACGAGGGAGTATATGAAAAACAACAAAACAGGTTAGTTATTGCAAGGTCTTTCCCTTAGAAAATAGGAAAGATCTCTGAGGCAAGTTACTGAACTAATGCTGATCAGGAAATTCCTGTTTGACTGGATTATAATTCTGTTTCTGGGAGAGCTAAGTTAAGTTTTGGTTTGGTGATGTGGGGCTTTGTGTAAACAACTCCATTTGGGGTCTTTGTTTTGCTTTTAAAAACACAAGAAAAATAAATGCAAAATGGCAAAATGGTTGTCTAACAAGTCCTTACAAATAGCTGAGAAAAGAAGAGAAGCTAAAGGCAAAGGAAAAAGGAAAGATACACCCATTTGAATGCAGAGTTTCAAAGAATAGCAAGGAGAGGTAAGAAAGCCTTCCTCAACAATCAGTGCAAAGAAATAGAAGAAAACAATAGACTGGGAAAGACTAGAGATCTCTTCAAGAAAATTAGTGATACCAAGGGAACATTTCATGCAAAGATGAGCACAATAAAAGACAGAAATAGTATGGACCTAACAGAGGCAGAAGATATTAAGAAGATGTGGCAAGAATACACAGAACTGTACAAAAAAGATCTTCATGACCCAGATAATCACGATGGTGTGATCACTCACCTAGAGTCAGACATTCTGGAATGCAAAGTCAATGGGCCTTAGGAAGAATCACTATTAACAAAACCAGTGGAGGGGATGGAATTCCAGTTGAGGTACTTCAAATCCTAAAAGATGATGCTGTGAAAGTGCTGCACTCAATATGCCAGCAAATTTGGAAAACTCAGCAGTGGCCACAGGACTGTAAAAGAACAGTTTTCATTCCAATCCCAAAGAAAGGCAACGCCAAAGAATGTTCAAACTACTACACAATTGCACTCATCTCATATGCTAGAAAGCAGTGCTCAAAATCCTCCAAGCCAGGCTTCAGCAATACGTGAACCGTGAACTTCCAGATGTTCAAGCTGGATTTAGAAAAGGCAGAGGAACAAGAGATGAAATTGTCAACATCTGTTGGATCATCGAAAAAGCAAGGGAGTTCCAGAAAAACACCTAATTCTGCTTAATTGACTATGCCAAAGCCTTTGACTGTGTGGATCACCACAAACTGTGGAATATTCTTAAAGAGATGTGAATACCAGACCATCTGACCTGCCTCCTGAGAAATTTGTATACAGGTCAGGAAGCAACAGTTAGAACTGGACATAGAACAGACTGGCTACAAATTGGGAAAGGAGTACATCAAGGCTGAATATTATCACCCTGCTTATTTAACTTATATACAGAGTACATCATGGGTAATGCTGGGCTGGATGAAGAACAAGCCATAATCAGGATTGCTGGGAGAAATATCTGTAAACTTAGATACACATATGACACCACCCTTATGGCAGAAAGCAAAGAGAAACTAAAGAACCTCTTGAAGAAAGTGAGAGAGGAGAATGAGAAAGTTGGCTTATATCTCAACATTCAGAAAACTAAGATCGTGACATCCAATCCCATCACTTCATGGCAAATAGATGGGGAAACACTGGAAACAGTGAGAGACTTTATTTTGGGGGGCTCCAAAATCACTGCAGATGGTGGCTGCAGCCATGTAATTATAAGACTCTTGCTCCCTGGAAGAAAAGCTATGATCAACCTAGTTAGATTATTAAAAAGCAGAAACATTATTTTCCCAACAAAGTTCCATCTAGTCAAAGCTATGGTTTTTCCAGTAGCCATGTATGGATGTGAGTGTTGACTATAAAGAAAGCTTAGTGCCGAATAATTGATGCTTTTAAACTGTGGTGTTGGAGAAGACTCTCAGGAGACCCTTGGACAGCAAGGAGATACAACCAGTCAATCTTAAAGGAAATCACTCCTAAAATTCATTGGAAAGACTGATGCTAAAGCTGAAACTCCAATAATTTGGCCATCTTATGCGAAGAACTGACTCATTGGAAAAGACCCTGATGCTGGGAAAGATTGAAGGTAGGAGGAAAAAGGAATGGCAGAGGATTAGATCATTGGATGGCATTACTGATACAATGGATATAAGTTTGAGTAGCCTCTGGGAGTTGGTGATGGACAGGGAAGCCTGGCGTGCTGCGGTCCATGGGGTCGCAGAGTCGGATGCGACTCAGGGGCTGAACTGAACTGAAATGGTGTAAGGAAAATTGCTGATGGTAGAGTATCTATATAAATTATGTGACCTGCTGTATGGGAGATTTCTCTGTTCCCTCTATTACTCAATCATTTATTGGTCATTAGTACAGTCTCCTGCATAGTTACTTTATAGTTTGGCTTATAATTCAATAATATTACTTTATTTTTTGCTTAAATTCTTCCAGTTTTCCAATGAGAGCTCTTTTAGTTGATTCCAGTCTTCTTTTGACAGACTTGCATAAAAATAGTGTTTGTGTGTATGTGTGTGCATGTGTGTGTGTGTTTAGAACTTCTCTACTTACTGGTGCAATAAAATGCTCCACACTCTTATTATCCATTTCCTCCCCCAGACTGATTTCTTTGTGAAGTCCTGGCTCCTATTACTGGAGAATGCTATTTAAAAAGACAGATTTGGGTTCTAGGTGTGCTTGCTACTACCTCTAGGCCCTCTCAACTGACAGAGCAAGAGAATGTGTGTGTGTGTGTGTGTATACTGACCAGTGTTTATATATACTTTTATAAATATTTCTACATGGAATAAAAATTTGTATCTATGTTAAGCTAAATATGGGTTCGTACTCATGTGTCCAACACTGATCCGTTACCCAGTGTATCATTCTGACCTGCTTCCTTTGTTTATTTCAACTCCAACAGTGATAAATCCACTCCCACCACTTGCTATTCATTTGCTTATTGTTTTCAACTGTAGTGTAAAGTTAGGGACAATAACTCTCCATGTGGTTGAAATGTTGAGTATAATTATGTAGTCGACCCTCCATATCCATGGTTCTTAATACACACAGATTGTATATATAGTATTGTAGTGCATACATGTGCGCTCAGTCACATCCAACTCTTTGTGACCCCATAGACTATAGCCCACCAGGCTCCACTGTTCACTGAATTTTTCAGGCAATAAAATTGGAGTGGGTTGTCCTTTCCTACTCCAGGGTATCTGCTTCACCCAGGGACTGAATCCACATCTCTTGCATCTCCTGCATTGTCATGCAGATTTTGCTGCTGCATCACTACATATTTATTGAAAAAATCCATATAAAAGTGCATTTGTACAGTTCAAATCCCTATTTGTTCAAGAGTCAACTGTACTTGTATAATAGTTTCAGAATCATTAACCTGTATTCTCATAGGATGAAACTTTATTAATTTCTAAAATTATTATAGCCATTCTAACAGATGTGTAATGGTATCTCAATGTTATTTTAATTTGCATTTTCCTGATGACATATGATGTGAAGCATCTTTTCATACATGTATTAGTCATCTGCATATCTTTCTGGTCCATTCTCTAATCGAATGTTTTGTTTTCTCATTATGGAATTATAAGATTTCTTGGCATATTTTGGATGACATTCTTTAATCACACATTTCCTCTGCAAACATTGTCTCCCCAGCCTGTGGTATGTACTTTGTACTTTTATATATATATATTATATATTATATATATATATTGTTCTTTACAGAGCAGAAACTTTTAATTTTAATGAGGTTCAGCTTATCCATTGTTTCTTTCTTAGACTATGTCCTTGGTATTTATCAAAAAAGTGATTGCAATACACAAGATAACCTGGTTATTTCCTTGTGTTGTCTAAAAGTTTCAGAATTGCATACTTCACATTTAGGTCACAATTCATTTTGAGTTAATTTTTATGAAGGGTATAAGGTTTGGGTCCAGATTCATTTTTGTTTGCATGTAGATAATCAGGTGTTCTACTTTATTCTTCTTACTGTATGGTTTCTATTGAATGTTTACTGTAAATCTTACCCTTTTTCTTTTATAGATATTTTCACTGCTAAATTTCTCAAGAATCTCTGTGTATGCTTGCTTTTCTAAAGTTTTAATATAATATACTAATAGCTAGTTTTATTTCTCATTGCTGTTGTTTTCTAGAGTGTTCTGTATGTATAGTTACCCTGCCTAATGTCTCCTGAGCTTCCAGTATCTGTGGTTCTATGTCTATTATTAATTTTGGAAAGTCCTCTGATATTATTACTTACATAAATTTTTCTGCCTTTTTCTATTTCTTCTACTTCTGGCATTCCAATTATTCATGTTACAATTTTTGAATTTGTCCTATAGTTCTTGTATGTCCTATTTCTTTTTTTTTAAGTTTTAAATAATTTTCCTTCTGCATTTCAGATTGGAAAGCTTCTCTTGTTCTATTGTTCAGCTCACTGAACTTTTTCTGAGCTGCAATCTTTACAACTGCTTCTTCAGTGACATATCCCCCACAACCTGGCCTGAACTTTCACCTCTTTCCTTGTCTGTGGCCTTCTAAATTTATTTCCTTAAAGGCATATTCCCATCTGAGTTTGTTTTTTGTTCCTGTTGTTATCTAGTGTTTTGTTTATTTGTTTGTTTGTTTTGTCTTTCCATGGGACAGCCAGGATAGCAGGGGCTGAATAAAAGAAGAAACACACTTCCCTGCACCCAACTAGAGTAAGGGTCTCACAAAATATTTTCCACTGAAGAGTACAATTCTTTATAGAAAAGGTTCTGAGTGTGTTTTACCATGATTAGTCTCCCCCTTCTCCTGTCTGAGTGATGTGGGAAAATTTATATCAATTTTTATCCACTAAAACCTGTTGGGATACCAGGAGGAATCCATGAAAGTTTGGAGTCTACTAAGACTGCATTCCCCAAGGGATTTCTCAGTCTTATGCCAGTCTAAACTTAGCCTCTAGCCTCATCAAACTTACCTTTAATGTGTTTAAACCAGTTGATATCCCTAGTGGCTTCTGTTTCATGTAAGCAGATCGTGGCTCATCTATCTGGATACAGCCACCTGTCTCTCCTTGTCCTATGATCTCAGATCTCTGATGGGTCTAAATAAGTCTGTTTTTTCAGTTTGTCTGGGCTTTTCTTGTTGTAAGTATGTGAATGACACATTCTTGGTTCTTGACATGTTGGGACTGAAACTAGCAATCCAGCAATCCAGTTTATTCAGCTTTTACTCTGCCTCCATTTAATTCAACAGTTTCTTGAAGTTGCTCTTTTGCTCTTTTTAACATTTTCATTTACCATTATGTCCAGCTGTAGGCTTCATATTTTCATATGCATTTTCTGTTCAGTGTTTTTATTTTCTATATTTCTCTCAAAACTCCACATCTATTTCCAAAGCAGTGCTCTCTAGAGGTTAATATCTAGTTTCCTTTTATTCTAACCAAGATATGCTGAGAAACCTGCCCTTATTTCCAAATTACTGTTTCTGTTGAAATTTCTAATTTTTTCTGCTTCATCTCTCACTCCCTAGAAATGTAATCTTACCAATAATTTAAGCAAATATCTAATCTTTCTTCAGGTAATCATTTATTAAAGCTAAACTCAATTGATTCAAATAAGTTTGAAATTATATACATGTGTATGTGCTTACACAGTTATGACTTTCAAGCATTATAGTGAGTATAACTATTCAAATTTTATTTTTTCTTATATAAATTCTAGTCTTTATACTCTGTAAAATGAAATAAACACAAATGAATTGGCATAAATTAACTGAAAGACAAGGTGAAATATTGTCTCTTGAAGATTACTATGACAAATTGAGTCAATTCCCTGCTTATAATTTAAGAACAATCTTGTAGTCTTACATTACCTAAAAGATGTTATATGCTACCTATTTATTTTTATATAAAATCATTAGGATGAATTTTGCTGACCTTAATCTGTGAACAGACATGAACACAATTGCTAATAATTTGCTGCTTCTTTATATTCTACATTCTTCAAATAACTTCATAATTTCCTTAACGTCCGTGACTACTGCGCTGGGTGAAGGATGAATTCCTACCCCCTCCTCCCACTAAATATGGTTATACACTATGTAGGAGTAAGTTACAATTTCAATTTCACAGTTTATGTGACGCATCCTGTGTAAAGAGCTGAGCTAACGAACATACTTATTCTAATTTCTTCTTAGTTTGGACATCTCAAGCAGCTGCCCAACTGACTTGCCTTGCTCACAGTTGAAGCCCAAAAAAAACTATCTGTAATGCAAATTAATGAGCTTGTCAGAATTAAACCTTCTTATGAGAAAAATTAGAGCACAAGTATGTGTTTCTTTTAAACATTGAGGAAAATTTACATTTTCTTTTAAACTGTTTCAGTGATTCATAAGTACTTAGTTGCTGTGTTTCACTAATATAAAATAAATATATACTTCTATTTTTAATCTATTGATTTACTTTCATAAAATAGAAGTACAAATTTATTTTAAATTCTGATGGCAATGAATGACTGGGACAGGTAGGCATCGGAATGGTTCTTAAATAGTCCATATTCTAACTTTAAAGTACTTTGGTAAAATAAAGAAAACACAAGACCTTCTTTCATTTTCAGTAGAGAGTTTATTATTATCTATTTAAGTACACAGGCATCATTAAAATTAAGCAACAGATTGGCTGCCTATGGAAACATTTTGAGCTCTGGAACCCAGCAAGTCACCCTAGTACCAGGTTATTGGCAATTCAATTATGTCAAGAAAGTTAAATCCAACTTGCAGTTAAGCACCAAATGGCTGTTTATTAAATTTTACCTGCTTGTACTGCTACAACTGACAGGGAGGGTAGAACTCCTGCTCCTTTCACTGGTAGTTATGCAAAATCAATTTGCATTTTAACATTGAAAATTTGCAGTTGCATAGTTTAGAATTTAAATACACACAATAAATGAATGCTCTGGAAAAAAGAATAGTACTGTTTTCTCACAAAATATTGAAAGAAAGGACTTGAAATATTATGTGTCCAAATACATCAATGTTACAGGAGAGAGCACAAGGCAACAGAGATTAATAATGACTGTTCCATTTTCATTCAATAAGGTATAAGTAGAGTCTAATGCCAAGTTGCCTTGAATCCTTATGTATTGCTCCCACTGTGTCTTATCATACCATCATGTAATGATATATTTTAAGTCAAATCTACCTTGTATCAGAATAAATTAAAAATTCTCAGCTGCCTAAAGTTTATATTAAGTATTTAAAATGCAAATAGAGAGAATTATTATGGAGTTAACTTTTTTAAATTCTCTTCTACAATTAATAAAAGATTATTAACTCCTTTGGATTTTTCCTTTATTTGATACTAAGCATTTTTCTACTGAATGAATATTTACATATATCTATGTAATATTTAAAAAATTACATATTCAAAGTTATGCACAATGACAAGTAGTTGGCTGAAATTTCAAATTTTTAAGGTAAGGAAAATGAGAGATGGTTGTTTACTAAGAAAAGATTTTAGACAAACTGACTTACTAAGACTGTCTAATAGTCTCAGTTGGACAATAGTTGAGGGAAAAATGAACAGAATTTGAAATGACAAAAATTTTGAATGCAACTTCACTTATTTTGTCTTCTTTAACTATAGTTACACAATTTCTCCCTAGTCATAATCTTTTCAAGTGATACCCCAGGACCACTTGAAAGAGCCTTTACCAAAATTAGTGAGGATCAACTCTTCTACTAAAAATAGAATCTGGGTCTGTAGATTACCATACAAAATGATTTTTTTAAATTGATCGTATTCTTACATTTCTTTATAGAATAAACAGACAACTCAACTGATAATTATTTCTCCAGTCAATTACCTGAATCTTTTGAAAACATTGTGTGGGGCAAAGGGAGATAGGTTCTCTCAACATGTTCCGAATTATGAGTACAAACTCTTAGTACTTAACCTGTGCCTTTTCAATATTTTACAGCTGCATTATTACCTGAAATAGAGACTGGTGTCATAATCCTTCCTTACACTCATAATCACTCTCTGTGTGACTGAACATATATGTGGCTAAAATTATTTGAATTTAAAATGTATTAACTCTAATTTCTCAAATAAACTTAAAGTCCAATGCTTTAATATTCTATCAGGTTTCATTTCAATTTGTAGTTATGAGTAAATTATTTCATTCATAACCAAAACTACACATCATTTTCAACTTGATATTTCTAAAATGTGAGATCAAGAATTTGTTTCTGGTCAATTAAGCTATCAAATATTGGCATTATTTATAAAAATTAAAGGATATTAGAGATGAGTTTTGCAGAAGCTATTGGGGCCTAATAATGTAGAATGATTTGATTTCTCATACTTCTGAGAGTTAAAACATCATTCAGCTTTTAGCTAAGATTTTATAACAACAGTGATCTAGGAGAGAAAGGAGAAATCACTCCTTTCTATTTTAATCACTTTAATTTGTCTATAACATCTATATTGTAATTTGGTTGTATGATTTAGTACTTCAAAATGAATGAAACATCTGCACTGAACTTTATATGTGGAATTAAAAAAATGGTACAAATGAGCTTATTTATAGTGTCACAGACACAGAAAACAAACATGATTACCAAAGGAGTAGGGAGGAATAAATTAGGGGTTTTAGCTTAAAATATACACACATATATAAAATAGATAAACATCAAGGACCCACTGTATAGCACAGGGTAGTATACTCAATATCTTGTAATAACCTGTAATGGAAGATAGTGTAAAAGAATATATATGTTCTCTATATTGATATATATGCATAACTGAATCACTTTACTGTACAGCTGAAACTATCACAATATTGTAAATTAACTAAATTTCCAAAAATAGTCCCTATAGTATGACATGTTAAAGACAAAGACACTTTTGCTTTTTGGATCAAATGAAATAAGAGCTGAGATAGGTATTGTATTCACATTTAATGTAAATAAACACTATGTCTTACCCTTCAAATTTTGAACTACAAATTTATTCATGTAGTTGGTTAAATGCCATGCAGCTTATGATTTCTAAAATTTACTATTTAGCCGTATATATTTAATTAAACTTTTATCTTATTGGTGTCTGATTTCTAAGCTCAGGTATATGTTCTCACATATTCCCTGCTATTCATTTTAAGGCACCTTTTATAATTTAGCTAATACATTAAGTGAATAGAAATGATTTCCATTATTGCAGTCTGAGTTGAATATCCACATGATCTCTGAGCATAATTTTGCCTAGTAAGTTACCATCATTATGAGAACTTATTACAAACCCTCTTTGGTGTAAAAGCCAAGCAAATATGCCCTTATCAAAATAGAGGTGAGGATGGGAGTGTAGCAATTTATATTAAACAGTTTACATTAATACATTAAATAATACAGGTATTGATTGATTTAAGTACCAAAAGGAGTTGCTCTCAGCTTTGTACATATTTAGGTTATTGACAGTTCTATTTTTTTCATAATTATGTGTATAATTTTTTCATCACTGAGAATCCCTAAACCATTTCAAAAGGTAATTTTCAAGAGAACATTAAGCAAAACTTCTCTCTTTAAGTTACAGAATAAACTGGCTAATGTAAAATGAAATAATTATAATGATTTGCAACTCAAACTGAAGAGAGTAATGCAAACAAGTCTACTTCATATTTTTTTTAGAATAGTTCTATATACTTCTGCTGTGGAATAAAACTATCACTTTTATTTCACTACCCAAACAACTTAGAAAGGTATAAAATAAATAATGAATTAAAGGATTTTGTAAAAATAAATCATAGCAACTTACAGAGCAGCCTCAGAATCACATTATAAGCAATATTCCACTTTATCAGTCTCCCAAATTTTTCTCTTGAAAAGTTTCAGATGTTATAGCATAATTTGTGCCTATTTTTGATTATGCCTATATCATCATGTCAAATACGCAAAGGTTTAGGAATCTGAATTGAGTAAGATGTTTCAGTCTCTGGTTGCTGCAACTTTTCATGAAATATTGTTACTTTTAATTTCCAGTGACATTTTACAAGTCATTTGCCGAGCTTACACATTTGAAGCAGCATCTCATTAGGCAAACTGCCAGTACTAATATTCTCTATTTATTTGTTATAATTTTGGCATAAATAGTAGATTGTAACTCATGTTGATTTTTGTGTTTAAAGATTTGGCAGATGAAACAAAATGAATAGGAAGGGTATCAAATATAAAATTTAGTATTTATCATAAATTCAGGAAGATCTTGAATACCATGTTGGAGACTTTGAGTGTTTTATTAACTTGTAACAAAATTATATTACAGTTCATTCTATTTCTTTCACAATATAACTATGATGTAATTGGAAGTTAAAGATGGCATTTCTTTGAAATACAATTGATCTGAAAAAAATCATTCTGTGTACTGTACTTCCCATTATATATGCTCCATTTCTGTATATTTTTGATTAGGAGTTTTGTAGTTTCATATAATTTTAAAAAATAGATGATAATCAACACTTTCCATTAGTCATGTACAGATGTGAGAGTTGGACCAAAATGAAGGTTGAGCATTGAAGAATAAACATATACTTTCAAACTGTGGTACTGGAGAAGATTCTTGAGAGTCCTTGGACAGCAAGGAGATGAAACCAGTCAGTCCTAAAGGAAATCCAAGGAAATCCACCCTAAATATTCATTGGAAGGACTGATGCTGAAGCTGAAGTTCCAATACTTTGGCTACCTGATGCGAGGATCTGACTTATTGAAAAAGAACCCGATGCTGGGAAAAATTGAGGGCAGGAGGTGAAGCGGGGACAGAAGATGAAATGGTTGGGTGGCATCACTGACTCAATGGATGCGAGTTTGAGCAAACCCTGGGAGGTGAAAAACAGAGAAGCCTTGCATATTGCAGTACTTGGGGTTGTAAAGACATGACAGAACGACTGAACAACAACAAAAACAACAACAATCTGCAAAATCATTTTTTGTGTTATATTGGTCATAGGTAGTTCAAATCCTGTCATTTTTAGAAATAAAATAATTAAAAATATAGATAATGGGAAGATTATTCTGAGTTCTTTTGCATATTTTGAATGGGTACATGAGTCTCATTCTGAGAAGCTTCTAATACTTGTATTTTAATACCCACAAAGGAAGGAGATAATATTCAACTTATTGCTTAAGATTACCATTTTTGTATCAAAAACATAATTCAAAGTTCTGTGAAAATTGAACAAAACATTCAGTGTACTTTAAAAATGTATGTACTGATGATTATTTTAAAATTACTTAAATTCATTTAATTAAGTACTTATTTATCATATAACTTGAAACTTGCAGTTTTTTATTGCCTTCATCTAATTTTTCCTCACCTCACCACCAACCTCTGGAAATCACGAATCCGATTTCTTTTCTTATGAGTTTGTTTTTAAAGTATAATTGACCTGCAATACTATGTTAGCTCCTGTTACACAACATAGTGATTTTTATAAATTTCAACATACATCATGATAAGTCTAGTTATGTCACCATACAAAGATACTATATAGTTATTAATTACAGTCTTCACACTATAGATTTCATGCCCATAGCACATTTATTCTGCAACTGGAAGTTTGTGCTCTTAATCCCCCTCACCCATTTTTTTCATATTCCTTCCTCTTTCTACACTGGCAAACATTTGTTTGTTTGTTTTGTTTTTTTATATCCTACACATAAGTGATATCATACAATATTTGTCTTTCTCTCTTTATTTCACTTAGCAAAAGGTAAAATTTAATTATTTTTTATGTCTGAGTAATATTTGTTGTTCAGTTGCTCACTCTTGTCTGACTCTTTACACCCCCATGGACTGCAGCATTTCAGGCTTCCCTGTCCTTCAGTATCTCCTGGAGTTTGTTCTAACTCATGCCCATTGAGTCAGTGATGCAATCCAACCATCTCATCTTCTGTCATCCCCTTCTCCTCCTGCCCTCAATCTTTCCCAGCATCAGGCTCTTTTCCAATAAGTCAGACCTTCTCATTAGATGGCCATAGTATTGGAGCTTCAGTATCAGTCTTCCAATGAATATACAGGGTTGATTTCCTTTAGGATTGACTGGTTTCATCTCCTTGCTGTCAAATGGACTCTTAAGAGTCTTCTCCAGTACTACAATTTGAAACATCAATTCCTCAGCACTCAGCCTTCTTTATGGCAATATATATGTGTGTGTGTATATATACATACACACATACATATATAATATATATATATCACATCTTCTCTATCCATTCCTCTTTAGATAGACACCTATATTATTTCTATATGTTGGCTATTGTAAATGATATTGCAATCAACATAGGGGACAAGATAACTTTTCTAATTAGTGTTTTTGTTTTATTCTGATAAATATCCAGAGGTGGAATTGCTGGATCATATAGTAGTTGTAGTATCAATTTTTTGAGAAATTGCCACAATGTTTTGAATAGTGACTGAACACATTCTCACCATCTGTGCAGATGGTTCCCTTCTTTCTACATCCTCATCATTTGTAATAGTTTTGATAAAAGTATCTGATATGTGTGTGGTGATTGCTTTGATTTTTCATTTTCCTGATAATTAAGAATGTTGATCATCTTTTCTTGTTCCTATTGGCTATCTGTACAGTTTCTTCGGAAAAATGTCTATTCAGATCTTTTGCCTATTTTCAATTGGGTCGTTTGTTTTTTGATGCTGAATTGTATGAGTTCTTTGTATATTTTGGATATTAAGCCCTTATCAAATATATCAGGCTTCTCTTGTGGCTTAGTGGTAAAGAATCTCCCTGTCAGTGCAGGAGAGGAGGGTTCTATCCTTGGGTTGGGAAGATCCCCTGGAGAAGAAAATGGCAGCCAACTCCAGTGTTCTCTCCTGGGAAAGTTCATGGACAGAGGAGCCTGTCCTCTAAATAATAGCCTAAATAGGCTAAACTCCATGGGGCCACAGAAGAGTTGTACACAACTTAGTGACTAAACAGCAACAAAATCAGATATATCACTTGTAAAAATCTCCATTTCAATAGGCAATGTATTCCTTTTGTGGATAGTTTCCTTATAAGTACATAATCTTTTTAGTTTTATATAGTCTTATTTATTTTAACTCTTGTTTTCCTTGCCTGACATGACAGCCCTCCCCCCGCAAAATTACTAAGACTAACATTAAAGAGCTTACTGACTTTGTGTTCTTCTAGAATTTTTATGGTTTCAGGTCTTAAATTTCAGTTTTTAATACTTAAATTAAGTATTAAAGTTTTAATACTTTTAAGTATTTTGTTTGTTTGTTTGTTTTTATATACTGCATGATAAAGTAGTCTGGTTTGAGTCTTTTGCATGTAGTTGTTCAGTTTTCCCAGCACTATTTATTGAGAGGTTGTCTTTTCCTTGTTGTGTTTTCTTGCCTCTTTTATCATAGACTAATTGCCCACATATGTATGCACTCATTTTTTGAATTTTCTATCCTATTTTGTTGATCTATGTCTTTTTTTTGTGCCAGTACCATACTCTGTTGATTACTGTAGCTTTGTAGTACAGTTTGAAATTAGAGTGGATGATGTCTCCAGTTTTGTGCTTCTTTCTGAAGATTGTTTTGGCTATTTGGGGTCTTTTGTGTTTCCATAGAAATTTTGGAATTATTTAGTCTAGTTCTGTGAAAAATTCCACTGATTTTTGATAAAGATTGCATTGAATCTGTGGATACTATGGTCATTTAAATAATATTAAAATTATTCTTTAATTCTTCCATTCTGTGAATATATATATATATATATATATTTATATCTTCTGTCTCTTCATGTCATATTCAATTTCTTTCATCAGTGTCTTAGTGTCTTAGAGTTTTCTAAATACAGGTCTTTTACTTCCTTAGTTGGAATTAGACTTTATTCTTTTTTATATGCTTGTAAATAAAATTGCTTTCTCCATTTCTCTTTGTGACAGTTCATTCTAAGTGTATAGAAATGCAACAGATTTATGTCTATTAATTTTGTCTCTTGCAACTTTACTGAAAATATTTCTACACTGGTTTTCTTTTCATTTTCATGTACATGAAATAAAAATTTTCATTTCATCACTTTCAGTCTGTGAGTGTCTTTAGAGTTGAATTTACTCTTTTTTTAATCTAAATTTATTTATTTTTAATTAGAGGCTAATTACAATATTGTATTGCTTTTGCCATACATCAACATGAATCCGCCACAGGTGTACACGTGTTCCCAATTCTGAACCCCCCTCCCACCTCCCTCCCCATACCATCCCTCTGGGTCATCCCAGTGCACCAGCCCCAAGTGTCCTGTATCCTGCATCGAACCTGGACTGATGATTCGTTTCTTATATGATATTATACATAAGAGACACAGATGAATTGACTCTCTTGTAGGCAGCATACATACAGATCTTACTACAGGTATTTTGGACTTTTTATTTTGTATTGGGGTATAACTGATTAACAATGTTATGACAGTTTCAGGTGAACAGTGAAGGGGT
This sequence comes from Bos mutus, assembly GCF_027580195.1. NCBI lineage: Eukaryota > Metazoa > Chordata > Mammalia > Artiodactyla > Bovidae > Bos > Bos mutus. Next base: position 40,867,460 of record NC_091628.1, on the reverse strand, counting down.
ACCTTACATACACACGTATCCATTCTCCCATAAATTAACTTCTCATCTGGGCTGCCACACAACATCGAACAGAGTTCCGTGTGTTATACAGTAGGTCCTTGCTGGCTATTCATTTTAAACATAGTAGTGTGTACATATACATCCCAAACTCCTCAACTGTCCCTTCCCCCATCCCTCCCCTTAGCAAACCATTCTCCAGGTTTGTGAGTCTCTTTCTGTTTTATAAGAAGGCTCATTTGTATCATTTCTCTTTATACTCCACATGTAGGACTTATCATATGATATTTCTCCTTCTCTAACTTAATACACTTAGTATGATGATCTCTAGGTCCATCCATGTTGCTTAAAATGGCATTATTTCATTCTTTTTAATGGTTGAGTAACATTCCATTGTATATATGTACAACATCATCTTTATCCTCTCCTCTGTCAATGGGCATTTAATTGTTTCCATGTCTTGGCTATTACAAACAGTGCTGCAATGAACATTGAGGTGCATGTATTTTTTCACATAATGTTTTTCTCTGGATATATGCCCAGGAGTGGGATTGCAGGGTAATACTATAGCCCTATTTTCAGTTTTTTAAGCAATTTCCATAGGTGTTCTCCATAGTAGCTGTACAATTTATGTTCCCACCAACAGTGTAGGAGGTTTCCTTCTCTCCACACTCTCCTCAGCATTTACTGTTTGTGGATATTTTGATGATAGTTCTTTTTATTGGAACTTTTAGTGGATTTACATTTAAAATAGTTATTATAGATAGACATTTCTTACCATTTCTTTGTTTTAGGGTTGTTTTTTACTCTTCTTTCCCTCTTTTAATTTGTTCCCTATAATCTACTGACTCTCTTACATGTTATATTTGGATTCTTTGTTTTTCATGTGTGTGGGTGCATCCATTACAGATTTTTGATTTGTGGTTATCATTAGGTTTATATATAGCAAGCTAAATGTATACTTGATGAAGTTGTTGATATTTTAAGTTCAAATGCATTTTAACAAGCATCATATTTTTATTTTCTCTACAAATGTTTAATGATTTGATGTCATATTGACAACTTTTTCTTTTGTGTATTCCTTAACTGCTTGTTGATATAGATGATTTTACTACTTTGTATATTTGGGGAAGTGGCTTTATGTAGGAAATAACCTATGGGACAAGGCAGCACACACTTTCCTCTGATCACCAAAGCTGTAATCTCTGGGAATGCCTTCTGTATGGGTTGCATGGGTCCTTCTGCTGTGGCAGGCTGGCTACTGTGGATGTACTGACAGGAATGGCTGACTCTAGTTTGCTTAACTGCTAAGACATGCCTTGTGTGGAGGCTGCCAGCCTCTGGTGGACAGGGTTTATTCCTGCCATGGCTAACTATATATCCAGGGGAATCCCTGTCCTGATGCAAGTCAGCTGGTTGGTGGGACTGGGTCATAAGGTCTGAGAGGTCTTGAGTTTAGTGTTGGCCCATTGGTTGGTGGGTCTGGATCTTGAAATGGCTGGCTGGAGGACTGGGGACCTGGAGTATTATCAACTCACTGAAGAGTGCAATTGGTTCCTGATTTAGCTGGCTGTGATGATTAGGACGTCTTAGAGCTGGTAATCGGAGCAGGCAATGGCACCCCACTCCAGTACTCTTGCCTGGAAAATCCCGTGGACGGAGGAGCCTGGTAGGCTGCAGTCCATGGGGTCGCTAAGAGTCTGACACAACTGAGCGACTTCACTTTCACTTTTCACTTTCCTGCATTGGAGAAGGAAATGGCAACCCACTCCAGTGTTCTTGCCTGGAGAATCCCAGGGATGGGGGAGCCTGGTGAGCTGCCGTCTATGGGGTCGCACAGAGTCGGACACGACTGAAGCGACTTAGCAGTAGCAGCAGCAGTGTTGGTAATGACCTGATGGTTGGTAATGTTGAATCCCAAATTACCTGGATAAGTGGGTAATTTGGGATTACCCAAATTTAATTAATTTGGATTAGATGTCCTATGGCTGGTTTTGGTTTGCTGTTAGGTGGTGCTTTGGCCCAATGTGTGCAGGTATGGATGTCAACCCCTGGTGGGTGAGGCTAGGTCCAAGGGATAGTGATGGCTTACTGGTGGGTGAAACCAGGACCCAGTGTCTCTGGCTGTGGAGGCTGGGGTACTGTAACTGGTGTTGGCCAGTTAGTGGACCTATCCATGGGTCTGAGAGCTTGTGTCCATATGACTAACCCCTGGTTGCCAAGCCCTGCCTTGTGTGGAGTCTTCTGGCTACTGGTGAGGGAAATCAGTTCCTAACATAGGTGGCTACAGAGTTCTGGGTATCCTGAAGCTGTTGTCAGCATGCTGGTGGGTGGGGCTGGATTCCCAAGTGGCTAACTAAATGCCCCAAAGTTCATGTTGGCCTGCTGGTAACCATGGCCAGGCCCAGGGCTTCTGAGGCTGGTGCCAACTCACTGCTGGAAGGACTTGAGTTCCAGTGTCAATTTTCAAATGATTTGGATTTGCTCTTGGGGGAACCATGAGCCTGCTTGAATGATTTCAGAGCACTCAAATAGTGTGAATGCAGGCTAGAAACTGATTTGATTACCTGTGTCCAGAGCTGTGAAGTTAACATATTAAGGAAAGCATTAAACTACATCATATAATCATCTGCTGATTAAATGACAAAATGTATGTCAAGAGTCTTGGACTTAATTAATATTAGCTATCAAAGGTTTTAGCCAGTACTTGTCCTTAGATTTACTGAAACTTTCTTAAATACAATTTAATTTCTACACAAAGTGAAATGAAAAAAAAAAAAAAAACTGTCCATTATTAAAGTGCAGACTAAGTCCTCAAAATTCTTTGGTTCACAAACTATTTTTAAGGAATAGTTAATATCCACAAAAGATAGCTTCTACATATGACATTTTATTATTATAAAGGCACACATGGAGGAGGGGTTCCACTGTGTTATATGATCAAACCTTAGAAAAATTTGTCCTCACTCCATGTGAATGACATTTCTCTTTCACATAATGAAAAAAATATTGAAATCCTTCTTTTAATATCTGACTGTGGTAGATGAGAAAATATAAGCATTATTATGGCTTACAGAATTGGAGCTATGCCAGAAAAGGCATTGGGTGTTATTGTTTCTTCTATTTTATCTTCGGCAATATTGCCATTCCTTTACTATATTACCTCAAGATTCTCTAGTCTTTGTTTCTGCTATTTTTCTTCAGATACTCTACACCAAGATAAATTCAATGTAAAACACTCTTTAAAAAATTTCTAGAAAAATTTTAGCAGTCATTGTCAGCACAATATAAGATTTTGAAGATTACATTTAACCTTTTCATCTGTTAAGTTATAGCTTGTCTCATTAAAAACACTTTATTCTTTCTCCATTAATTTTTTTTATTTATAATAAAAATAAGAAAATGTACTAAACAATCCAGAGTGTCCATTCTGTCCTTTCAACATATGACAGGGAAAGTGATATTACCACAAACAGTGACTGCTTATGTTCATTTATTATGCAAAATGACCAGATGATCAGCTTCTTGTTGAAAATTGTAGATGGAGAAAAGGTTTCGAATGTCATAAAATGCAGGGGGAAAAAAAAAGCATTTTCATGAATTCATTGACCTTTCCATTAATATCGTAACAGAGCATAATCACTAAGGCTTTTAAATTAGCAAGGTAGCTCAGTACAGAGGGATAGCTTGAGAAATCTCAAGGGCTTATGTTGCCAGAACAAGATCCTGACACTAAAAGTAAAAGGGTAAATGAGAATCATGTTTAGTGATGACCTTTAGGTCCCACAGCTGCTTATCACATATCTTGTCTTTTTGCCTTACTGTTGCACTTTAGCTTATTAAAATTAATTGTGTTCTCTTTTGGTTGTTAAGAATTTTTAGTTTCTAACCTTCACTGTCAGATGAACAGTAATATTTTTTCTTTCTATCATTTTGTTGTAGTATAATAATAATTCTTGTTATGTGATTTAAATAAATATACTAAGTAAAGAGATCTTGTAAATTATATTAAAAGTTAAATAATAAGAATAGAAAAAAATTGCACAAGTTCCAAAAAGGAACACATTTTTAGTAACAAAATGGCAATAACATAAACTAGGGTTATACAACAAATATACTTTTACAATGGGCATTTAAATGAAGTAGAGGGCAAATAATTTTCCTTCCAACTTGAAACACTTTGAGCATTAAAGTGGGCTCATAATAGAAAGAATAAGCCTGACAAGCATAATCAAAGACTGTCCTAAAAACCCAGATACGTGGTCACATAACCACACATTTGTTAGAAACTGTGCTCAAGGTCTACATCTTTTAACAAGCAAGCTATGTCTTGATATAATTGAATTTACATTCTTTTAGAGAGGAGAGACAATGAATACTTTTAAAGAATGAATTCAAAAAATGGAGATTTACAATAATCACATAACAGAACTGAAACTGAAACCCAAGCATTCTGACAGAATAGCTATACTCAAACTCTATTCTACACTTCCTCCAAACTAATGCCATTAAACCATAAATCATATATGTTCTGTTCTATCCAGTGGATACAACTTGTAAGGGTCATCACTGCAAAGGGAGGACTCTGTCTACAATAAAATACATACAATGAAGTTAATCCCTGAATGAAACAATGCTTTACATACATAGATAAAAGACAGAATAAGACCAACTTCAATAGTGGACAACAGTCCCCCATGGAGAGTGAGCCTCTCCCAACATCTGATACAAGGCAACTGGTCTACACACACCCCTCTTATGCTCTAGTAGAAGAACATGAATCCCCCCAGGGTCCAGAAACAGTAAGGTGCCATATGATGCACACACATAAGAAGAATAAAAGAATATCCATTGAGTCTGAGACAAGAAAAGTCATTCCAACACATGGACATTAGCACTTCTTAGGTGGTGAGGGCTTTTTAACTCTAAAGAACTGTTTCAGGCTTGAGGCTCTGATTGGGCTAGACTGAGGAAGGGCACCAGGTCACACCATGGCTGATCACCTCAAACGTTCTGTTTGTGTTTCTTTTTTATTGAGGGTTTATGATTTGTCAGAAACTGTGCTCAGGGTCTACATCTTTTAACAAGCAAACTATGTCTTGATGTAATTGAATTTACATTCTTTTAGAGAGGAGAGACAATGAATGCTTTTAAAGAATGAATTCAAAAAATGGAGAATATAATATTACGATATATAATCACATGTGTGTGCTAAGTTGCTCAGTTATGTCCAACTCTTTGTGGCCCTGTGGCCTGTAGCCCACTAAGCTCCTCTGCCTATGAGATTCTCCAAGCAAGACTACCAGAGTGAGTTGCCATGCCCTCCTCCAGGGGATCTTCCTGACTCAGGGACTGAACTCATGTTTCTTATGTCTCCTGCATTGGTAGGTAGATTCTTTACCACTAGGGCCACCTGGGAAGCATAGAACAACATAGGTATTTAATTTTAAAAAAAGGATAACCAGGGAAAACAACTCAAAATGTGACATCACAGGCAGAAAAATGTGGGTTGCACAATGAAATATATCATCAAAATAATGAGCTAGATAAAGGAATAGCAGGTGCCAAAGTCCTGAGGTGAAAATTTGGTGTATGCAAGGACCTGAAAAATAGAGTGACTGAAACCAAGCAAGTTAAGAGATAGAGTGTGAGTTGAGTTTGGGAATCCAGGCAAATGCTTTAGGAACATGACAAGTCATTTGATTTTGCAGTCTTATTTTGGAAAAGTTTTGAATGGTTTTAATTTTTTCATTAAATATATTTATTGAACATTTACTATGGATCTGGTTGTGGTTAAGAGTTGTTAAGTCATGCCTGGCTCTTTTGAGACCCCATAGGCTATAGCCCACAAGGCTTCTCTGTCCATGGGATTTCCCAAGCAAGAATACTGGAGCGGGTTGTCATTTCTTTATCCAGTGGCTCTTTTAGACACAGGGATCAAACCTGTGACCAGCAGATTCTTTACCACTCAGCCACCAGGGAAGCCATGGGTCAGGTATTTTGCTTAAATTATGTGAAGGATTAAAAATGCTGGTAATGGGAAAGGGTAACATTTTTAAATAGCAATCAGAATAAGCTTCATTGGGATGATGAGATTTGAATAAAGACTTGAAGTTGGGTTTGGAGAAAGTCAATTTATTGACTTGGATTGGAGAGAGCATTCCAGACAGTAGGAAAAATCAGTGCAAAAGCTTTCAAATGGGACAATATATGCTGTGTTCTGGAATAAGCCAAAGACCCTAATTCTGAAGCAGAATAGGAAGGGGCAGTAACAATACAGGACCTCAGAAGGTAATAAGAGAAGGAAGGAAGAGGAAGAGCTGATCATGTAGAGCTTTGTAAGCAATTAGAAAGGCTTAGGCTTTTACTTTGATTGACATGGAGATCTATTAGCTAGGTTAAAAGGGAGAAGTAAAACAATTTGATTCACATTTTTTAAAGGTCACACTGACTGTTGGTAAAGGGAGCAGGTGGAGCAGGGAGACAAATTAGGAAACTATAGCAGCAATCTATTCAAGAATTTGATTTCAATGAAAGAGGTTAGGAGCAGCCCAATTTTTAATGGGATTTGAAGACTAACTCAACAGTATTTTGTATAAATTAGATCTACAGTATGAAAGAAGAAGTCTAGGTTTTTATGTTGAAATTGGGAAGAATGGTGTTTTCATTAATGTAGGTACGTTAGATTGCACCAGAAGAAGGTTTGGCAGTATGTGTGAGATCAGGAATTTAGGACTGGGCTTGTTAACTTTGAGATAACCCAAGGAAATGTTAATTATGAGATATCCACTAATATCAGGCAAATGTTAAATGAACAGATAGATATATAAATTCAAGTGCTTGCTTGTGAGTGAGTATGTAAATCTAAGTTGATTGTATTGAAAGCTTTACAACAAATGAAATATATTTTTGCATGCGTATTCAGTCATGTTCAACTCTTTGTGACCCCATGGACTATAGCCTGCAAGCCTCCTCTGTCCATAGGATTTTTCTAGGTAAGGTTACTGGAGTGGGTTGCCATTTTCTACTCCAAGATGCATCTCTAAGAGATATATCTTTAGATATAAAGTAAAAGAAGATCCTGGGTGTGCTAGAATGAAGAAGAGAGCAGAAAATTAAATTTAAAGGAATGGCCAATGAGATGAGAAGAAAATCAAAAGTAAGTAGGATTAGAGAATAAAGGTGGGGAATTCACTGGTAGTCTGGTGGTTAGAAATTGGTTCTTTCAGTGCCAAGGCACAGGTTTGATCTCTGAGTAGAGCGCTAAGATCCCACAAAGACTGTGGCCCAGTTGAATTAAAAAAAAAAAAAAAAAAGGAAGATGAAATGTGAAGAAAATGTATCACCTATGATGTAAAAAGCATATTTATAGATCAAATAAATTGAAGATTTGAAATAGACCATCAAATCTAGTAACAAGGAAGATCTTGGTGACCGTGACAAGAACCAGCCTGATGAAGCAGTTAAAGTGAATGTCTGTTGGAATGTGTTCTAAATAATAGAAGGATAGGAATGTGAAATAGCACAATGAATAAGTATAATATTTTCAGAGTTTGCTTCAAAGAGATACAAATAAATAAAAAATTGGAGTGCAGCTGATGAGAAAAGATGAATCAAGAAAAAATTATTTTGTTTTCTTCTGTAAAGATGGAGAAAATAATAACAAGCTCATATGATAATAATAAAAAAGATATGAGTAAAATGTGATATTGGGAAAAAGTGACACATTTTTTGAACAGTGTCTCAGAAATGGGATTCAATGACAATGTTGTGAGACTGGCTGGGTTTAGAGCAGATGATATGAGTACAGGTTCTGATAGGTGAGTAGGTCTGATAGTGGGAGTTGGAGAAATTCTTCCCAGTTACTTAGATCATTAATGACAATGAATTTACGGAAAAATTATTCAAGGCTTAATGAGAAAGAAGATGTAAAATTAATACTTAGGATATTAGGAGAGTGAAGGCATAAGAATTAAGGTGTGACTGTGAGGACCAGTCTTCAGAGTCAGCTTCATATTTATAATTATGACTATAAAATAAGATCAGTCATAAGGCTCTATGTTTTTCTCCACACACATTTAGCTTCCTTTGGACAAACACTGAATAACTGGAAAGGTGGATTTAATTGGTTTGTGATTCCGCCAGGAGAGTACAAAAAGCAAGAGAGAAGTAAAAAGTAGAATATATATGAAAGTTACTGATTCTAATGATTGACTGTGGAACATGACCTTGATAAGTAGGAAATAAAGAATATGAAGGGAACTGGAGAAAATTTTTTAAAAAGTTTCAATAGGATTGAAAGTACTAAAATATTTGATGGAATGAACTAGAAAGAATGTAGTGATCAGACAACAGCACACAGTAAATTAAAATTATGAAGAGCCTGATGTTACATGTAATGACATATTCCAGAATATCCTTCTGGGAGTGACTGAATATAAGGATGTATTACACAGAGGAAAAAAAATCAAGACACTGAATTTTCAGGTGTCGGGGAAAAAAAAAAAAAACTATGGTGAGATCATTGAAAACAGTCACCAGAGTAGTGTCAAAGAGCCAATGAGTCAAAAGTTAAAACGTTTAAAAGGTGAAAGTGTCTGTTGAAGAATCGGTAGTAGACTGAGAGTAGTCACTGAGAGACAGGTGACATAGATTTAAAGCCAATTTGTAGGGAGAAAGGAGGAAGAATGGTCTGGAAATGGAATTGGGTAATGAAGAGAACACCAATCTAGTGGATTGAGTCTGTAAGGAGAAAAAAAAATCAATTGAGAAAGTTGCAGGTAAACTAGTGTCTTCTGGAAGAGCAAGAAGGCTTTATAGAAAAGATTGAGAATTAGGAGATTTTTCTTCAGCGAGCATAAAGGGAGGATTTCAAGAATGATAGAGGGGTGGCCCTAACCTAATGTGCATGCACCTTTGGCCACTGTTGGTGGAGACGAATAATGTGGGAAGAAGCTTAGTGCTGTACCAATTTTATGGGGCATCCAACTGACACTGTAAGTAAAGGGAATTATGGAGAAGTGGGGCCTGGTTTTAGTCTCAGTGTTATGAATGCACTACCAGCTGATGTACTTTTGTCAAAGCTCTATCTGGCTATGCTGTGGAACTGAGAAAGAAAGAGGTGTGCAGATAGGGCATATGAAAAGATGCTCAACATTGCTAATCAGGAAAATGTAAACCACACCCACAATGAGATATTACCTTAGACCTGTCAGAATGGCTGTCATCAAAAACAACACAAATAACAAATGTTGGCAAGGATGTGGAGAAAGGGAACCCTAGTACACTGTTGATGGGAGTGTAAATTGATGCAACCACTGTGGAAACCAGTGGAGGTTTTCCACAAAAGTGAAAATAGAACTATCATATGACCCAGCAGTTCTACTCTCAAGATAGATATGCAGATGATACCACCTTAATGGCAGAAAGCAAAGAGGAACTAAAGAGCCTCTTGATGAAACTGAAAGAGGAGAGTGAAAACGTTGGCTTAAAACTCAACATTCAAAAAACAAAGATCATGGTATCCAATCCCATCACTTCATGGCAAATAGATGGGGAAACAGTGAGAGACTTTATTTTCTTGGGCTCTAAAATAACTGAGAATGGTGATGTCAGCCACTGAATTAAAAGATGCTTGTTCCTTGGAAGAAAAACTATGACAAAACCTAGACAATATATAAAAAAGCAGAGACATTAGTTTGCTGACAAAGGTCTCTGTATAGTCAAAGCTATGGTTTTTCCAGTAGCCCTGTAAGCATGTGAGAGCTGAGCAAAGAATAATTGATGCTTTTGAACTGTGATGCTGAAGAAGACTCTTGAGAGTCCCTTGGACAGCAAGGAGATCAAACCAGTCAATCCTAAGGGGAATCAATCCTGAATATTCATTGGAATGACTGATGCTGAAGTTGAAACTCCAATACTTTGGCCACCTGATGGGAAAAGCTGACTTATTGGGAAAGACCCTGATGCTGGGCAAGACTGAGGGCAGGAGAAGAAGTGGGCGACAGAGGATGAGACGTTCGGTCGGCATCACTGAATCAATGGACATAAATTTGAGCAAATTCCGGGAGATAATGAAGGACATGGAAGCCTGGCATGCTGCAGTTCATGGGGTAGGACACAATTTAGTGACTGAACAACAACAACATATATGAAAAAAAAATTATATGAACAACAGTATATATGAAAAAAATTCAAAAACTACATGTACCTCAGTGTTCATAGCAGCATTATTTATGATTGCCAAGATACAGAACAACCTAAATGTCAATGAACAGATAAATAGATAAACAAGATATGATAAACGCACACACACACACACAGACACACACACACAATACAATACTATTCAGCCATTAAAAATGAAAAATTTGTCATTTGCAGCAACATGAACAGGCTTGGAAGGCATTATGTCAAGTGAAATAAGAAAGGCAGAGAATTAAAAATAATGTATGATATCACTTACATGTGGAATCTAAAATTTTCAACAAACTAGTGAATATAAGAAAAAAGAAGCAGACTCACATATATAGACACCAAACTAGTGATTACCAGTGGAGAGAGGTGGTGAGGAGAAAAATAGGGGCCAAAGAATAAGAGAACATATATTTTTGTGTGTAATATAGGCTCAATGGATGTATTGTACAACACAGGAAATGCAGACAATAGTTTGTAATAACCGTAAATGGAAATTGCATAAAATACAATTAAAATTGTATAAAAGTTAAAAAATAAAATTGAGAATAGCAAATGTTATTTGCTCTAAAAAATTGTTATAAGAAACAATAATAGTTTGATTAGGACTTGCTTTCATCTTGTTGTATAACTTAAGACACTTAGGAGGCATCTTCTTTATGTGCGGTTAAATTATCATACTTTAAGTTTGGATGAACATCTACCATTTTATCTTTTTTATTTACATTGTCATAAATTATCTTCAAGAACGCCTGTAATGTGAAGTTTTTTAATGGCAACTAAGTTCTTCTGAGACATTTTCATCTTTTTATCACAATTTGTTTCCTTATTATGTCAATAATTTCATATTCACCAACTTCCTGCACATTTGGAGTCTCTCATACAGTAGTAATGCTAACATCTCTATGGTCAGCTAACTTCTATAATTTCAATTACATTATATACAAGTATCACTTTCAGTGTTTGTTTTTTTTTTATCATCTGATTTTTAAAATAATATCTCATGGGTTTATCAGTAACAGACAAAGCAGGTCCACAAGGCCTTGCTGCCTCTGTGTGAGCTGAATAACAAATGTGCAGTGATGACTCACTAACAGACTTTGATAGGAGTTACATGATTTGTCACTGGTCATGATGTTATTTATATAACAACTTGTGGACTAAAGAAGTAGCAGTAAAATTAGTACTTCACAAGATTACTTATATTATACCAAGTAGCTGAAATTCATACGTTTTGGAACAGTGCAGAAAGGAGAATATCTGAATGCATGCATGTGCCTGTGTCTTCAGTTGCTATTGTTATTAAAGTCAGCAGTATAACTGAAGTAGGAGAATCTGGGTGATGTTTAGGGTCAAGTATCGAAAATTGTTTTGGGTTTGTAAAAACTGATATACCTATGAAACTAGATAGCTAGTGATCATAATAGATTCAGGATACCAGGGAAAATGTTGAGTTTTAATGACTAAATTTAATATCGATACAATTTAAACTAAGTTTCCTAGGAAGAGGAAATACAGAGAATATTACCAAAAATGAGTAAAAAACTAAAAATATTAGCTTGATTCAAGGAGCACAGATTGACAATGAAGTTGTGAGATGTTAGAGAAGCTGAAGAAAGAGAGAAAAATTCTTATGAGTCTAGCATGACTTAGCGACTAAACCACCACCACCAAAGCATCATTTTATTCATGCCATCTCCAGATTCTATATTAGCAATGGGAAAAAAACAATTTGCCCACATATCTGGAAGATATTAGGGCATCACAACTGATTAATATAATTATAATTCTCCAGTTCCACATCTTTGCAGTTTCCTTGATTCGTCATCCTCTGTGTGATGGTTTCATCAGTTCTAGGCTCCATAGCTGCACATGAAAAGTCCAGAGGAAGAGAAGGCTTTTAAATCTTCCCTTCATGTCTGACTGGGTCTAGTTAGGTCCTATGTGCATTATTCATTATCTAGAGAAAGCCACAAACTGACTGGTTTTCAACAAGGATCCTGAATCATTCATTGGCAAGGGGAATGAAATTTGTATTTGAGAAAAAAAATTCTGTTTGGATAAAAGCCATGATCCCAAATGCCTGATTACCCCAGCATGGAAGAGAGGTGTTATGTTAATATTCCATCCACCACATTCTCTGTGATCAAATTCATGGCTCTGTCTCTAGTTGTATCATTTATTACTACATGGTTATTGAAATTTTTTTAATGCGTACTGTTCTTATCTATAAAAAGGTTGTGTATCTCTGAAGCTTCTTTCCTTTCTCTTTTTGATCCAAACTATTATTAGCTCCACATACAATGGCTTTGTCAGTTCTTCCAACCCCAGCTGAAAACAATCTCTCAGATACTGCCATCAGACTAATCAGTGTCTTCTCATAGCAATTTGCACTTCTCATTCAAATAATTTATTAGTAGCAATTAACTAATTAATCTCTTGAATATTTTTATTCAATATTTATATAATGTGGTTTATTATAAACCTTATAAGGGCAGGATTATGTCTCTGTATTCACTGCTATATGCCCATTACTAGCAGAGAAAGGTGAGCACACACTTTACTTAGATATTTAGGTAATGAGAAGGGAGAAGAGAATAGATTTTTAAGAAAGATGGAGAAAAAAATGAGAGAATGAAGACAGAAGTGAATATTAAAAAGAAGTACTTATCATCCTCTTGCCTTCAGGAATGATGGGAGATCACGCTGAAGAAGTGGGGATGCAGTAAAAATAATTGATTAGATTGTTTTTTCAGAGAATTATTTTCTATTGTTTCATTAACAACTATTCTATATGAAATTATTTATTGTTCATTTGTTGCAGTGGACTTCAGTTTGTGTGAAAGAGAAGCAGTTCAATCTCCTTTCCAAATTTATTCCCAGGGCCTAACACCATATCTGCCAAAAAATTGTGAATGGAATTAAATTACTAATAAAGCATGATTTAGAATCATTTATCAAGTATGTGATTAAATGTCTGCTCAGAAATTAAATTCTTAGTTAAATACTATTCTTTGGCTTCTTAATCAAAAAGATCTCTTGTGTTTTATGAGTTGATTTAATAAATGAAGTGTCATTGTACATTCATTCATTGCAACTGTCCAGGTCAACAAAAACAGCCCTTTCACCCACTATTTATTTGCCTTTCTAACCATTAGAAAAGAGCATTTCCAGAACAGCTTAATCAAGTTTTAGCACAAGATAGTGGAGACTAAGTTTAGCATCTTTGTGCATATAAACAAGTGGCTTCTTTTAATCTACTATTCCTTCATCTGACATATAAACTTTGTCAGTGGAACAGCCATTTTCAGAGATTATAACATTCATTATTCTTTTTGCTTATCTTCAATAATAGATTTTTTCCCCCTTTTCAAGAGTTATTTGCCTTTTGGCAATGCTGTTTATTTCTCATAGAATTCTTTTAAAATAAATGTCATGTGGGGATATCGCCAGGTAACCTTAAAGCAGGCTTTCTCCCACAACTTCATTTTATGGAGTCCCTTTTGTGGAAAAGCCATCACAAAGCACTGTCAAAATTGGAAGCAAAACAAAAGTCACACAGCCAAAAAAATCAATGATCTTTCATATAACCCAAGATTAAATCAAATCAAACTAGCTTTAAGCTTACACTTTAAACCCAGTCAGAATTTGGTGCACCTGACAGGGCCAATTGCATTCCAGACACTTGTGTTGCAATGGGAGCCATCCTTTGGGTAATAATTGGTTGACCCAAAATCCAAATGAAAATTTAGAATCAACTCATAAAACATAAACAAAGAAAAAAAGTTATACAAAACTAATAATTTATCTTCAAAGTATGCATTTTTATCAATTTAAATTAAAAAATGCTTTAAAATTTTTCTTCACATCTCACAGTAGTTACAACTGCCTTAATTGTAAAGGGCCAGCCAGAAAGTCTCTGTTTCCTTCACTCAAGTAAAATTGTTTTTTATGTGATGGAAAGGAAAAACATTACTGGGAATTCTGGACTTTTTCATATGGTCTAGACAATTCTGGAACTAATAAATGAGTTTCTAAATACTTTCTTTCAAACTAAATGTATTTTAACAGAATTAAGTAAAAAAAAAAATGTGCATCTGCAATATGCCTAGGATAGATTTTTTATTTTTCATATCTGGTCAACTAATTTGATCTGCTTTAAGCAATATAAGGCATTGGTAATTTAATTCCACACACCAGGAGATGATAAAGAACAACTTGTAACTGAGAAACACTGGTAAAATAATATTTTTTGCAACACCTTATAACTTGTTTTGTATGTATTAATGTAATATCAAAATATACTTATGAATATATATATAAGGAATATTTCATAATAGTCAAATGCCAGCATCAATAATTCTATTACTTTTTTTCATAAAACTGGTACTATTAGTATTTTTATTCAGTTACTGTCTTCTCTTCAATTAGGCTATAAACTTGTAGACCAAGGGTAGATTTAGAACTAAATGGCATCTTCATAGAATAAGTGTTATAGAAAGGGACTTACTGTAAGAAGGTCAATATTGTTGTAACAAGCAGAATAATGGCTCCCCTTCAAAGGTGTCCTCATCTTAATCCTTGTAAATGCAAATATGCTAATTTGCTTAATAAAAGTGATTAAGTTAAGAAACTTAGAAGCCAGAGCATTCTGGCTTATCCAAGGTGGACCTGATTAAAACACAAGGGTCCTTGTAAAGGGAGGGCTGGAGTGTCAGGGTCTGAGAAAGAAATTTGAGGACATTACATTGCTGGTTTTGATGTTGGGGAAAAGGGTCATGAGTCAAGAGATGCAGGTGGCTGACCTCTAGAAGTTGAAAGATGCCAGATTCTGGGAAACAGATTCTTCCCTAATGCCCTCAGAGGGAATGAAGTCCTGCTGACAGTTCGATTTGAATTCAGTGAAATCTATCTGACTTCTAACCTCATGAAGGATAACGAATTTGTGTTGTTTTTAAACCACTAAGTTTGTGGTAATTGCTACAGTACCAATAGTAAACTATACAGTACTAAAAGCATGCTTGCTATATGGTAGGCACTATATTAAGAGCTCTCTTTGAAATATCTGTTTCATCTACACCACAATGTTATGAGTTACTTATTATTTTTGGAACAGTTTTACTAGAGTATAATTGTTATACAGTAACCTGAACAAAATTAAAGTGTACAGTTTGTTTTGGCATAGATGCTTATCCATGAAAGCAACATGACAATCAAGATCAATGAACATATTTGTCACCAGCAAAAATTTTTGAATACACCTTTATAATTTCTCTCTCTTCCATCTCCTTTCTCTTTCCCCAGACAAATTCTGATGAGATTTTTATCACTATGTGTTAAACTTTCCTAGAACTGTGCACATTTCAAATATTATAACATGCATTCTGTACTATTTACCTTTAATGCAGCATGAGTGTACTTAGATTCATCCATATTGTAATGTGTATTTATTTCTAGACAGTGTTCCACAGTGCAGACATACTACAGTTTGTAGTATATACTGTCAGTTGTTGATGGGCCTTTGTTTCCTTTCCAGTTTTGGGCTATTACAGGTAGAGTTATTTTGAGTATTTATATATGACTTTATGGCCAGTCACTGGTCAAAGCAAACACCCTTTTCTGAAAACACAAGAGAAGACTCTACACATGGACATCACCAAAAGGTCAATACCAAAATCAGACTGATTAAATTCTTTGCAGCCAAAGATGTAGAAGATTTATACAGTCAGCAAAAACAAGACTGGAAGCTGACTGTGGCTCAGATCATGAACTACTTATTGCCAAATTAGACTGAACTTGAAGAAAGTAGGGAAAACCACTAGACCATTCAGGTACAACCTAAATCAATTCCCTTACGATTATACAGTGGAAGTGAGAAATAGATTTAAGGGACTAGATCTGATAGAGTGCCTGGTAAACTATAGACAGAGGTTCATGACATTGTACAGGAGACAGCGATCAAGACCATCCCCATGGAAAAGAAATGCAAAAAAGCAAAATGGCTGTCTGAGGAGGGCTTACAAATAGTTGTGAAAAGAAGAGAAGCGAAAAGCAAAGGAGAAAAGGAAAGATATAAGCATCTGAATGCAGAGTTCCAAAGCATAGCAAGAAGAGATAGGAAAACCTTTCTCAGTGATAAGTGCAAAGAAATAGAGCAAAGAATGGGAAAGAATGGGAAAGGCTAGAGATCTCTTCAAGAAAATTAGAGATACCAAGGGAACATTTCATGCAAAGATGGGTTCAAAAGAACAGAAATGGTAAGGATCTAAAAGAAGCAGAAGATATTAAGAAGAGATGGCAAGAATATACAGAAGAACTGTACAAAAAATATCTTCACAACCAAGATAATCACAATGGTGTGATCACTCACCTATAGCCAGACATCCTGGAATGTGAAGTCAAGTGGGCCTTAGGGAGCATCACTATGAACAAAGTTAGTGGAGGTGATGGGATTCCAGTTGAGCTATTTCAAATCCTAAAAGATGATGCTGTGAAAGTGCTGCACTCAATATGCCAGCAAATTTGGAAAACTCAGCAGTGGCCACCAGACTGGAAAAGGTCAGTTTTCATTCCAATCCCAAAAAGGCAATGCCAAAGAATGCTAAAAATACCACACAATTGCATTCATCTCACATGGTAGCAAAGTAATGCCCAAAATTCCCCAAGCCAGGCTTCAACAGTATGTGAAACATGAATTTCCAGATGTTCAGGCTGGACTTAAAAAGGCAGAGGAACCAGAGATCAAATTGGCAACATCTGCTGGATTATTAAGAAAGCAAGTGACTTCCAGAAAAACATCTACTTCTGCTTTATTGACTACGTAGAAGCCTTTGACTGTGTGGATCACAATAAACTATGGAAAATTCTGAAAGAGATATGAATACCAGACCACCTAACCTGGCTCTTGAGAAATCTGTATGCAGTTCAGGAAATATCACTTAGAACTGGACATGGAACAACAGACTGGTTCCAAATAGAGAAAGGAGTACATCAAGGCTGTATATTCTCAGCCTGCTTATTTAACTTACATGCAGAGAACATCATGAGAAATGTTGGGTTGGATGAAGCACAGGCTGGAATCAAGATTACCAGGAGAAATATCAATAAGCTCAGATATACAGATGACACCACACTTATGGCAGAAAGTGAAGAAGAATTAAAGAGCCTATTGATGAAAGTGAAAGATGAGAGGGATAAAGCTGGCTTAACACTCAAAATTCAGAAAACTAAGATCATGGCATCTGGTCCCATCACTTCATGGGAAATAGATAGGGAAACAGTGGAAACAGTGTCAGACTTTATTTTTTGGCCTCCAAAGTCACTGCAGATGGTGACTGCAGCCATGAAATTAAAAGGTGCTTGGAAAGGAAGTTATGACCAACCTAGTTCAGTTCAGTTCAGTTCAGTCACTCAGTCATGTCCGACTCTTTGCAACCCCATGAACTGCAGCACTCCAGGCCTCCCTGTCCATCACCAACTCCCAGAGTTCACTCAAACTCACGTCCATCGAGTTGGTGATGCCATCCAGCCATCTCATCCTCTGTCGTCTGCCGGGGTCCAGCCCCGGCTGATCCAGGGTATTCGAAGGAGAGACAGCATCGGCAACCTATTTATTTAAATATTCATCAAAGATATAAAGAGTAATAGAATAAGGATAGCTCAGTGAGGAAATTCAGTGGAGAAAAAAGGCTTAATAATTCAGCCAGAAGGTGAGAGAAAGAACGACATGGGGAGACCAAGTTTCAGTGAACAAGGCCCGCACTTTATTTTCCAAAGTAGTTTTTATACCTTAAGTTATGCATAGAGGATAATGGGGGAAGGGGTAGAGTCATGCAGTAAGCCAGGCTTTCTTCCTGCACACTTATCATATGCAAAAGTTTAGGTGAACTCAATCAAGAAAAGAATTAACTCAAGGGTCCAAAGTTACAAACACTGAGGCTACTACTTACATTTCTATACACCCATTATATCAATCAATACACTGCCAAGGACACAGTAGGTAAGGGGTATGGAGACTTAGCAGCAAACATTGGCCAATAAGTGAAAAACCCTTCACCAATACAATTTCTAATCAATCTTTTAACTACTTAAAGGAATCTGTGTTTAGACAGTTTAGAACATCTCCTGCCTCTCACAGTTGGGAGGCTCTGAACAATCACATGTGGCCAGAAAAACCTATTCAGGCAGGCTAGAGGATTTCCAAAGGAGTCTGTAGGTTGAAACACTGTCACACCCAGGAATTATTAACTGGAGCTGTAAGCTAACTCTTTTTTCAGAGAGAGGTAGTGGGGGACAGCTCCCTGTAAAGTCAGAGGTGTAGGTGAAAGCACAAAGCAGAAAGTAGGCAGACTCTGGTTTTGGGGGTAGATGCTCGAGAATTTCCAGGGGGACTCCTGAGGTTCAATCCTGCCTTTGCGTATGCCAAGCCTCCTTCCTCATGACCTTTGCCATGGGCAGAGTTCCTCACGCTGGCTCCCGGCAGTGATAGAATTCCAGTTGAGCTATTCCAGATCCTGAAAGATGATGCTGTGGAAAGTGCTGCACTCAATATGCAATATGCACTCAATATGCAATATGCCAGCTCCCGGCAGTCGTCCCCTTCTCCTCCTGCCCACAATCCCTTCCAGCATCAGAGTCTTTTCCAATGAGTCAACTCTTCACATGAGGTGGCCAAAGTACTGCAGTTTCAGCTTTAGCATCATTCCTTCCAAAGAAATCCCAGGGCTGATCTCCTTCAGAATGGACTGGTTGGATCTCCTTGCAGTCCAAGGGACTCTCAAGAATCTTCTCCAACACCACAGTTCAAAAGCATCAATTCTTCAGTGCTCAGCCTTCTTCACAGTCCTACTCTCACATCCATACATGACCACTGGAAAAACCATAGCCTTGACTAGACAGACTTTTGTTGGCAAAGTAATGTCTCTGCTTTTGAATAAGCTATCTAGGTTGGTCATAACTTTTCTTCCAAGGAGTAAGCATCTTTTAATTTCATGACTGCAGTCATCATCTTCAGTGATTTTGGAGCTCAAAAAAACAAAGTCTGACACTGTTTCCACTGTTTCCCCATCTATTTCCCATGAAGTAATGGAACCAGATGCCATGATCTTCGTTTTCTGAATGTTGAGCTTTAAGCCAACTTTTTCACTCTCCTCTTTCACTTTCATCAAGAGGCTTTTTAGTTCCTCTTCACTTTCTGCCATCCATAATGGTGGTGTCATCTGCATATCTGAGTTTATTGATATTTCTCCTAGCAATCTTTATTCCATCTTGTGCTTCTTCCAGCCCAGAGTTTCTCATGATGTACTCTGCATATAAGTTAAATAAGCAGGGTGACAATATACAGCCTTGACGTACTCCTTTTCCTGTTTGGAACCAGTCTGTTGCTCCATGTCCAGTTCTAACTGTTGCTTCCAACCTAGACAGCATATTAAAAGCAGAGACAATACTTTGCCAACAAAGATCCATCTAGTCAAAGACTATGGTTTTTCCAGTAGTCATGTATGGATGTGAAAATTAAACTCTAAAGAAAGCTGAGGGCCAAAAAATTGATGCTTTTGAACTGTGGTTTTGGAGAAGACTCTTGAGAGCCCCTTGGACTGCAAGGAAATCCAACCAGTCCATTCTAAAAGAAATATATCCTGAATATCCATTGGAAGGACTGATACAGAAGCTGAAACTCCAATACTTTGGCTACCTGATGTGAAGATATGACTTATTGAAAAAGAACCCGATGCTGGGAAAGATTGAACACTGGAGGATAAGGGGATGACAGAGGATGAGATGATTGGATAGTATTACCTAGTCAATGGACATGAGTTTGAATAAAATCCAGGAGTTGGTGATGGACATGGAGGCCTGGCATGCTGAAGGCCATGGGTTAACAAAAAGTCGGACTCGACTGAGCGACTGAACTGTACTGAACTGAACTGATATGTCTTTATAGGGACATATACTTTTATATTATTTTGCAGTAACATGAATGGATCTACAGATTGTCATATTGAGTGAAGTAAATCAGAGAAGCAGAAACAATGTATGACATTCCTTATGTGTGGAGCCTAAAAAGACATGAAAGATATAAACTTATGTACAAAACATAAGTAGACTCACAAATGGAAACAGTGACAGACTTTATATTTTGGGGCTCCAAATTACTGCAGATGATGACACCAGCCTTGAAACTAAAAGAAACCTTCCCTTTGTAAGAAAGCCATGACTAGCCTAGACTGTATATTAAAAAACAGAAACATTACTTTGCTGACAAAGGTCTGTCTAGTAAAGCTATAATTTTTCCAGTAGTCATGTGTGGATGTAATATTTGGACTAAAAAGATAGCTGAGTGCTGAAAAATTGGTACTTTTGAACTATGGTGTTGGAGAAGACTTGAGAATCACTTGGACTGCGCGGAGATCTGACTAGTCAATCCTAAAGGAAATCAATTCTGAATATCCATTGGAAGGACTGATGCTAAAGCTAAATTTCCAGTACTTTGACCACCTGATATAAAAAGTTCACTTATTGGAATAGACCCTGATGCTGGGAAATATTGAAGGCAGGAGCAGAAGGGTATGACAGAGGATGAGATGCTTGGATGGCATCACCAACTCAATGGACATGAGTTTGAGTAAACACCAGGAGATGGTGAAGGACACGGAAGCCTAGAGTGCTGCAGTCCATGAGTTCACAAAGAATTGAACACAACTGAGTGAGTGAACCACAACAACTTACAGAACAAACCTATGTTTGATAGGAATAAAGATAGTTGGTGAGTTTGGGAGGGACTGGCACACACTGCAATATTTGAAAATGGATAACCAACAAGGATCTACTCTATAGTGCATGGAGCTCTGCTCAATGTTATGTGGCAGCCTGGATGGAAGGGGAGTTTAGGGGAGAATGAATACATATTTATGTGTGGCTGAGTCCCTTTGCTGTCCACCAGAAACTATCAGAGTGTTATTAATTGGCTATAATTCAATACAAAATGAAAGTTTAATAACCAGAAATAATAGATATTTATTAACTATTATTTTCATTTTATAGATGAGGAAGTGTGCTTTATGAGGGAAAGGGCATAGCCCAATGATGAAAACTGGTAAGTGGAAGAGGTAGGGTTTAAACTATATTCCTTTAACTCTTTTCTGTCAAATAGTGTAGTTTGAGAATAAAAGAACATTAATAATGGTCTCCTCTGAGCTTAAATAAATTTAACTCATAAAATTAAAAAATATATATATCAATAGCTCAGGTACTAAAAATATCTGACCAGGAGAAATACACGAGTCACTAAAAAAAAAAAAAAAAACATAGCTAAATATGACCTTCTTTTTATATATTCATCATATCCACAATGAGAAATGTAGGTCACTGTAGGTATTTCAGAACAGCCATCCCTCTGAAAATGTTTGTCCTTTGGGCTGGCACCATGCTGGGCCCATCTGTTGCTTCACCCCTGGCTGCAATAGATT
This sequence comes from Bos mutus, assembly GCF_027580195.1. Classification (NCBI taxonomy): domain Eukaryota; kingdom Metazoa; phylum Chordata; class Mammalia; order Artiodactyla; family Bovidae; genus Bos; species Bos mutus. Next base: position 40,845,801 of record NC_091628.1, on the reverse strand, counting down.
GGTCCAGAACTGGGCAGCTGCATCACATTTATTCATACAGATCCCCTTCCTGGGAATTCAAAAGTCAGTACTGCAAAAAATGTACTTCATCTCTCCTGGGCTGAATGACCCTGTAATGTGGATAATAAGAGAATCCCACAGTGATATGTTTCACCACAAGGACTAGACAGAAAAAGAAAGCTGTTCTGCAAAGAGTGAGAAAATAATTAGTTGTAAATGTAGACAGTGTTGACAGATTCAGAGATAACACTGTAGCTTTTCCAAGCCCTGGTTCTAGTATATTATTAAACACAAAGAATTACTAAGTATTTTTCCTTCTCCTTAGGTTCTTTGAGATGCACTCATGGCCTTATCAATAGCTCAGGTACTAAAAATGTCTGACCAGGAGAAATACACGAGTTACTAAAAAAAGAAAAAAAAAAAACATAGGTAAATATGACCTTCTGTATGACCATGGACTTCCCTGGTGGCTCAGATGGTAAAGCATCTGTCTACAATGTGGAAGACCCAGGTTCGATCCCTGGGTTGGGAAGATCCTCTGGAGAAGGAAATGGCAATCCTCTCCAGTACTCTTGCCTGGATAATCCCATGGACGGAGGAGCATTGTATGCTACAATCCATGGGGTCGCAGAGTCAGACACAACTGAGCAACTTCACTACTTCTCTTCTTTTCTCATGGCCTTATAACCATTATTTACTTATTGATTAGTTAGCCTCAGTGGACTTATATTTATCACAACATAGTCAAGTATATATCAAATATTGTAGCAGACTCTCTACACAATGATTCACCATTGTTTCTTCTTACGTTCTGTGTAGTTGTGACATGTGTCAGTACATGCTAGACCACCAGTTAAAAACCCTGAAATATCCAAAAAATCAATATTTGGTGCTTGGTAACTGTCATTTTCTATCTTATCTTCTTGATAGTAGTCATTCAGGATAAGATTCTAGTACTAAATATATAAAAATCTTCTATTCTGTGCCTTATCTCCCATGTAATATAGTCAATCATACTCATCAGTTTTCCAATTATGTTTCCCATATTTCATTAATTTCCTTATTAATACAATAATTGGTGTTTATAAAAATTCATTTTCTTACCTTATTACTATGGCATGTAATTCATGCAGCTTCCATATCATCTTCACATTCCTGTTCAACCTCCATTCAATTTACCTTGAAAATAGATGGACTCGAAATGCTGACTTCATATACTTAAAAGAAGACCACATAGAATTCATTAATTTACTCCATTTAACATTATTGTTTTATATATATATGTATATATATATAAGTGGCCTGAAGAACTATGAACAGAGGTTCGTGGCATTATATAGGAGGCAATGACCAAGACCATCCCCAAGAAAAAGAAATGCAATAATGGCAAAATGGTTGTCTGAGGAGAACTTACAAATAGCTGAGAAAAAAGAAGAGAAGCAAAAGGAAAAGGAGAAAAGGAAAGATCTACCCATCTGAATGCACAGATCCAAAGAATAGCAAGGAGAGATAAGAAAGCCTCCCTAAGTGATCAATGCAAAGAAATAGAGGAAAACAATAGAATGGGAAAGACTAGAGATCTCTTCCAGAAAATTAGAGATACCAAGGGAACATTTCATACAAAAATGGGCACAATAAAGGACAGAAATGGTATGGACCTAATAGAAGCAGAAGATATTAAGATATTAAGAAGAGGTGGCAAGAATACACAGCAGAATTCATTCGAATTGCTTGGCTGGATGAAGCATAAGCTGGAATCAATATTGCTGGGAGGAATATCAATAACCTCAGATTATGCAGATGACACCACCCTTATGGCAGAAAGTGAAGAGGAACTGAAGAGCCTCTTGATGAAAGTGAAATAGGAGAGGGATAAGCTAGCTTAAAACTCAACATTCAAAAAACGAAGATCATGGCATCCGGTCCCATCACTTCATGGCAAATATATGGCAAACAATGAAACCAGAGAGAGGCTTTATTTTGGGGGGACTCCAAAATCACTGCAGATGGTAACTCTAGCCATGGAATTTAAAGATGCTTACTCCTTAGAAGAAAAGCTATACCCAACCTAGACAGCATAATAAAAAGCAGAGATATTACTTTGCCGACAAAGGTCCAATCTAGTCAAAGCTATGGTTTTCCAATGGTCATGTATGGATGTTAAAGTTGGACCATAAATAAAGCTGAACACTGAAGAATTGATGCTTTTGAACTATGGTATTGGAGAAGACTTTTGAGAGTCCCTTGGACTGCAAGGAGATCCAACCAGTCCATCTTAAAGGAAATCAGTCCTGAATGTTCATTGGAAGGACTGATGCTGAACCTGAACCTCCAGTACTTTGGCCACCTTATGTAAGATCAGATCAAATAAGTCACTCAGTCGTATCAGACTCTTTGCAACCCCATGAATCGCAGCACGCCAGGCCTCCCTGTCCATCACCAACTCCAGGAGTTCACTCAGACTCACGTCCATCGAGTCAGTGATGCCATCCAACCATCTCATCCTCTGTTGGCCCCTTCTCCTCCTGCCCCCAATCCCTCCCAGCATCAGAATCTTTTCCAGTGAGTCAACTCTTCGCATGAGGTGGGCAAAGTACTGCAGTTTCAGCTTTAGCATCATTCCTTCCAAAGAAATCCCAGGGCTGATCTCCTTCAGAATGGACTGGTTGGATCTCCTTGTAGTCCAAGGGACTCTCAAGAGTCTTCTCCAACACCACAGTTCAAAAGCATCAGTTCTTCAGCGCTCAGCCTTCTTCACAGTCCAACTCTCACATCCATACATGACCACAGGAAAAACCATATCCTTGACTAGATGAACCTTTGTTGCCAAAGTAATGTCTCTGCTTTTGAATATGCTATCTAGGTTGGGCATAACTTTCCTTCTAAGGAGTAAGTGTCTTTTAATTTCATGGCTGCAGTCACCATCTGTAGTGATTTTGAAGCCCAGAAAAATAAAGTCTGACACTGTTTCCACTGTTTCCCCATCTATTTCCCATGAAGTGGTGAGACAGGATGCCATGATCCTCATTTTCTGAATGTTGAGCTTTAAGCCAACTTTTTCACTCTCCACTTTCACTTTCATCAAGAGACTTTGTAGTTCCTCTTCACTTTCTGCCATAAGGGTGGTGTCATCTGCATATCTGAGGTTATTGATATTTCTCCTGCAATCTTGATTCCAGCTTGTGTTTCTTCCAGTCCAGCATTTCTCATGATGTACTCTGACCTTATGTAAAGAACTGACTAATTAGAAAAGACCCTAATGCTGGGAAAGATTAAAGACAGGAGGAGAAGGAGACAACAGAAGATGAGATGGTTGGATGGCATCACTGACTCAATGGATATGAGTATGAGCAAGTTACAGTGGTCGGTGATGGACAGCGAAGGCTGGTGTGCTGCAGTCCATGGGGTTGGAAAGAGTCAGACATGAATGAGTGACTGAACTGAACTGATATTATTTTCTTATGTTCAGCATGACACTTACTTCAGTGTCTCCTCCTTTAGCTTCATTTTTTTATGTAATCTACCCACCAAGAATGAGGATTACATTTTGAAACTGAATTTCAAATTTACTCTTGGAAATATTTTTAAAGGTCACAACATTCTTCTTACTCTAAACCCAAGATTTCTTCTCCCATAGACTATGATGAAATTCTCTCCCTTAGATTGTCACTCTCAGCTTCCATGACATGGTTTCCATCAGTATTTTATACACTTCCTGGCAAAGTTTATGTAAATGTATTAAAAAACTGGTTAGTGGGCCCTCCCACCTCTGGGTATTATTCATTATCCCCTATCTTTCCTCACCTGTTTTCACCTTATTCATTTTTTTTTAAGACACATTACTTGCTGTTTTGTGTCCAAGTCATTTATTGCAATGTCTTTTATAATTCAATATCTGGTTTTATATTTATTATGTCCATAAGTAGCATGTTTTTGGTGTAGTGGTAGACTGAACAGGAAGAGATTTAGTTTACTCCATTTGGAGTCCATCTGATATTATAGGTTGCATTTTGTAAAATAGACAAGTCAGAAGACTAGCTTTGTGTAGGTTAAGAAGTCTCTTGGGAGTTACTTCATTTAGCTAGAAAATGAGAGTTGCAGAGTTAAGTATGTACCAGTAAACATCACTTGGCCACCTTTTGCCCAAGCTCCAACTATACAATTTCCACAAATCAAGCTTAAACCTGAAGTACAAGGTCAAATTACTGTAACCATATGTGTATCCAATAGGAGAAGGCAATGGCAACTCACTCCAGAACTCTTGCTTGGAAAATTCCATGGGCAGAGGAGCCTGGTAGGCTGCAGTCCATGAGGTCGCTAAGAGTCGGATGCGACTGAGTGACTTCACTTTCACTTTTCACTGTCATGCATTGGAGAAAGAAATGGCAACCCACTCCAGTGTTCTTGCCTGGAGAATCCCAGGGACGGGGGATCCTGGTGGGCTGCCGTCTATGGGGTCGCACAGAGGCGGACAGGACTGAAGCAACTTAGCAGCAGCAGCAGCATGCATATCCCATGATGTGGCAAGTCACACCTAAATATATTTTCAGCAGAAACATATTTATATGTCAATTTAAAAAGAAAGTACTAAATGTTTATAAGAGCAGTATTCATAACAGCCCCAAGCTTAAAACTACATAAATCTCCATTGAAAACAGAAATGATGAATAAATTATAGAGTGAAATACTATACAACAATGAGAATAAATCATTCATTTGCTATACTTAGTCAGTCAGTCAGTTCAGTCACTCAGTCATGTCAGACTCTTTGCGACCCCATGAATCACAGCACTCCAGGCCTCCCTGTCCATCACCAACTCCCGGAGTTTGCTCAGACTCAGGTCCATCAAGTCAGTGATGCCATCCAACCATCTCATCCTCTGTCGGCTCCTTCTCCTCCTGCCCCCAATCCCTCCCAGCATCAGAGTCTTTTCCAATGAGTCAACTCTTCGCATGAGGTGGCCAAAGTACTGGAGTTTCAGCTTTAGTATCATTCCTTCCAAAGAAATCCCAGGGCTGATCTTCAGAATGGACTGGTTGGATCTCCTTGCAGTCCAAGGGACTCTCAAGAGTCTTCTCCAACACCACAGTTCAAAAGCATCAATTCTTCAGTGCTCAGCTTTCTTCACAGTCCAACTCTCACATCCGTACATGACCACTGGAAAAACCATAGCCTTGACTAGACGAACCTTTGTTGGCAAAGTAATGTCTCTGCTTTTCAATATGCTATACTTAATAATATGTATCAATTTCAAACGAAGTGCTAAGCTAAAGAAACCTCAAAGAATATACATATATATATATATATATATATATATATTCTTGTCTGATTTCCTTTATATCAAGTGAAAAAATAAATATGAACCAACTTGTTAGAATCCTGGATAACAGTACCTTTGGGGAATTGCATAGTGACTTCAAGATATAATGAGAAGCATTCTTGGTGTGTTTCAGAAATGTTGACAATTTTCTGTTTCTTGATCTGAATTCTGGTTATGCAGGTGTACTGTTACTGAAAATTTATCACATTGTAGAATGATATATGCATATTTCTATATGAATATTTTCTTTCAATAAAATGTTTTTAAAATATTAGCTAATATCAAGGATCTAAAGATTATATCCACTTGAAATATCTTCATAGGTTTGTTTTGTTTACATGTAATTAAGCTATACAACACCTTAAGCTTGTTTATTTTCAACACATGACAAATTTTTAACTATTATCTGTATCATATCACAGACTTCATATAATTCTTATGTGCTCCAAGGAAAATATAATGGGTATTTTTCAAGAAGATTGAAATATTCCCAAAGGACTACTTTTTTCTCTCCCTAAAAGTCTCTTACTCATCTTTGAAGAACTAGCTCAGTTGTCACCTCCTCTGTGAAAGCTTATCATTTGCACCACAGGGCAGAAGCTGTTCCCTACTTTGTGAGCCACATACAGAGTTATTAACTTTGACAGCTTTTAAGGCATTGTGTTGGGATGATCTCGTCACAGTTTCAACTTCTCTACTAGATTGTGAGTTTCTCAAGGGCAAGAGCATCCCTTTATGCATTCCAGTCTCACTGGCACTTAAAAAATACATATAAAATATCTAGAACTAATTTCAACCAAAAAATGTTGGAAACTACATGGAAAACAGGACAAAAGTACTCCGAATTAAGTTATATCAGCCAGGAACTAAGTACTTGAACTATGTGTTGCATGGTTCTTTTAGAATTACTTATATTGATTTTTCCATTGCCATCATAACTAGGAAGCAGTTTTAAGAAACTTGCTGTGCTGCAGCAATCAAAACAACAACAACAACAAAATTCTGGCCTCAGCCACAGCAATACTTACGTCTTCTCTGAAAACTAATATACTTCAATCTTCTGTATATTTTAAATCATGTTCCTTATAGCTTCCTCTATGCATTTTCAGAAAAAAAAAGTATAAATTGTAATCCATCTCCAGAAAATGTCTTTACTATATTTGTTGTATCCAAAGCATAGCCCTGTGACTGAGTCAGGAAGTAAAAACACATCTGAAGTTAGCTTAACTTCACTTCAAGGGGTAAACAGCTTTGTAATTGCCAAGTGGGATTAAGTGATGGTATCTGAAAGGAAAAGATAAGGGGATCATCTTCCTATAGAAAATGCAGAGACAAAAGGAAATATTTAGAGAAATAAACTAATAATAATATTCATAGACAAACTCTATTGATTGTTCATTCTCCCAACATTTTGCATTATTTATTTCATTTAGTTTCCTTTGCAAGATTTAAGATGTCTTAATTATAGTCATGACGTTTATTATTCTCATGTAACAAATCAGAAAAAGTCTGGTGTGCTGCATACTTAGTTGCTTCAGTCCTGTCCGACTCTTTGCTACCACATGGACTGACTTCAGCCCACCAGGATTCTTTGTCCATGGGATTTTCTAGGCAGGAATGCAGAGTGGGTTGCCATGCCCTCCTCCAGAGAATCTTCCCAACCCAAGGATCGAACTCTCAGTCTCTGGTATCTCCTGCATTGCAGGTGGATTCTTTACTGCTGAGTCACCGGAAAAAAAATCTTAGGTACTTTAAATATTTTGCTACAAATTATGAACATTGAATAGTAGGCGTGGGTTTAAAATTCACCCAAATAACATAGGACCTGAATCTTTAATGATTCTACTTACGCTGCCTTGTTTAAAAATGTTCATAAAGACATGTGAAGCATCATACAAATGATTCTTTGGAATGGAACAATAACTCTTATAGCACCTACTTTTAACATAATTTATTTCATTCTTGTTGGAAGTATTTATGTAAGATATCTTTAGTAATTTCCAGAAGTAGAAGGGGATCGTGTTCATGGATAAAAATATGCAATATACACACTAATAACATCTATGTAGACACTTCCAGGGATAAGAGCATACTCTTTGATAATTGAAAACTTAAATAAATGGGTGTTATAATAAACATGTCAATTATTTTAAACTCATTTTTAAGTTCAATGTAATTGCAATTAAATTTTTGATAAAAGTATGCCCCTAAAAGTAGATTAGAATTTATTTATAATTACAGAATATTAAAATGAGAAACTATAGAAAAAAACATTTCAAATAGCAAACTACCAATGAATTTTCAAATGTTAATCTTAGAGTTTAAGTGCAACTTGTAAACATTTTTTCTAAAAACAAATTTAGTAATATATAACAAGCTTCATACACAAAAGTCTAGTAATTCTCCATTTAAGAGTAAGAAAAAGGAAAAGAATAATTTAACAAAATGTTCTTCACAGAAATGTACTTCATTACGTTCATTTTATAAAATGAAAAAATAGGATTTCAACATATGAATTCTGAATTTTGGGAGGATGCCAGTATTCAGTGCATAACCAATGAGAAAGTGATGAGAGTGGTTAGAATAAAAAGATTTATTTAATGGAGCCCTGGGCATTGAGAAGAAATGAAAACAAGATGCAGTTAGATTAGGCCAGTATATGAATGGGGCTCTGAAGCCACCGAGTGCAAAGTCCCCCTGTAGTTCTCAAGGTCTGAATTTTCTACCTCCTACATGGGAGAGTATCCATAAGCTTTAGATTTTTCCAGTACGATCAACAGTGGTCCATGGGAGGAAAGGGAGAGAGACAAGTGATTTGATCAAAAAATGCAGAGGCAAAATGTGCAAAAGCCCCAGATCAGGTATATTTGAACAGTCACTGACATGGGTTGCCTTCTTAAACATTATTGAGTTGCATTAATTTTTTTTTTATTTTAGGCAAAAGTACACTTTGAATGGTTAATATTTATTTAGGCACTGAAACTAGCATATGCACTATTACATTTTTAGTTTTTAAAAAAACTTTATGTATTGGAACAAGATTCCTGACCTGTATGCAATGACGTATTTACTAGAGAACTGTGCAGAAATTGCATGCTATCCATCTAAACAGGTTTCCATTATACTTTGCCTATTGATAGAATATAAAAAGCTTTGAATTTGATCAGGCTGTCCATTCATTCATCTCTGAAAAAGTTAAGTGACATTTTATTTTAGCTACTATATTTTAGCAGCATTAAAAAGCTTATACATTAGGTAGCTTCTCAAAATGTTATTTATGCTCAGTAGCATTTAGCACATAGAACAGAGTGCATCTTCACATCCAGATTCACATAGAGATGTTTCATTTGAGTACCATATGCTAAAGAACTGGTATTTTGAGACAGAAGTACTAATAACCTGAGTTTCTTAACCATCAATATGGACTTCTTATTCTGAAAACTTGTCTTCTTGGCCACATCATACAGTGCCAGTGAAGTCATGCCAACAATTGCCCTGTTGTGTATTAACCCAGCAGTAGAGCACCAGGTCTGTCTGATGATGATGGCAGGCACTATTATCATATCCAGGTAAATAAAAGCCCATATTTTGAAATGCCAATTTGAGATTCAAGTCAAGGGTACAATGTATTAAGAACTGGGTTTTCAACAATCTGATATCCTGAATGATATAAACAATTATGGAAATTGATGGCAATTATACCCAGGATGAGTTCCTAGCTACTGTTGTTTAATCTCTCAGTCATGTCCAACCCTTTTGTAACCCCAGGGACTGTAGCACAGCCAGGTTCCTCTTCTCTTGGGATTTCCTAGGCAAGAATACTGGAGTGGGTTGCCATTTCCTTCTCCAGCGGATCTCCCTGACCCATGGATTGAATCCAGGTTTCCCGGATTGCAGGCAGACTCTTTACCACTGAGCCACCAGGGAAGTTATTACTTGCTATGGAGACATTTTTTTCAAATGCAGTTACTCAAATAACATAGCCATAAGATCATCCTGCAAAGTATATCAGAAATGTGAAGTTAGGGTGACAAAGTTTGACAATAATGTTATGCAAGTCAAACTTGGAAATTACATTAAGTATGTCAGTTCTGAGAGAAAAGCAATAAATCCGTTTTGTGTAAACATTTATTTTATTGTAGCGAAGCAACTTGTATACTTTTGAGCATCACCTTTCCTTTCCAGTGAAACAGAAAGAAAAATTTAACAATAAACAGAAAGTTATAATTGAGAATGTCAATTGTAAATAATATCCTACAGGTTCTACTGATTTTCCCACTGAGTGGAAGGGCTCAAATCATAATCAGGAGAGAATTTTATGTTAAAAGTGTCACCTTAAACTGCAAGGATGTCCATAAACATTACAACTAAACATGCCAAAGGAAAAGACATGTTGTCAAAATGCCCAGTTAGCCCAATCAGACATCTCAAACCCACCCTTTGCTGACCTTCTGTAACTCCATTTAAAAAAATTTTTTTTTTCTTTTTCTAAACAAGAGAAAGTTGACAGATACAAGTTGGTAAATGCTAACTGTCTGTTCACACAGAGACCCAGTATAATGTCTGAGCCCAATATCTAGAAAAAGAACAAAAGCTAAACATTTTGTGCCCTATTACACAGGAGCTTAGTACCCTCCAGCTTTCAGAAGAGCTAAGCGGAGAAGGCAACGGCAACCCACTCCAGTACTCTTGCCTGGAAAATCCCATGGACAGAGGAGCCTGCAAGGCTGCAGTCCATGGGGTCACTAAGAGTTGGACAGGACTGAGCGACTTCACTTTTGCTTTTCACTGTCATGCATTAGAGAAGGAAATGGCAACCCACTCCAGTGTTCTTGCCTGGAGAATCCCAGGGACGGGGGAGCCTGGTGGGCTGCCGTCTATGGGGTCGCACAGAGTCGGACACGACTACAGTGATTTAGCAGCAGCAGCAGCAGCAAGTGAGCAGAAGATTTTGCTTTTTCTCATAGAACATGGTAGTGTTGATTCCATAGAGTTTTTGTAGAGACAGGAAGGATAAAAATTGATTTGGAACAGAAAGGAGTGGAGATTCTTTTTCCCACTAAATTCTGTTCAAAGTAATAAGTTGAGAAACATGGTATAAAGAAGAAAAGAGATCTCAAAAACAGGATGACTTTGCACAAGAAGGGAAAAAAATACTGCAACTTGCTCTCAGGGACTAGAGAAAATTTTTTAAAAAAGAAAAGAAAGCGGGAATCCATTAGTGTTCCATTAGTCATCCTCTTCTTTATCTCCATCTTCTTCCTCTTTCCCATCATCTTCATCTTCTTCACCTTCATCTTCATCCCGTCATTCATGAATATCTTCCAATCCTTCCTCCTCCTCATCTTTTTCTTCTCCTTCCCCTTCTTCATCATCCGTGTCAGGAATTATGTAGTACTGTAATGAATTTGGCCAAATATCATCTTTGATGGCCTCTCCTAACTCATCTGCACCTGCATCAGAATGATCAGTAAACCAGGTGAAGAAGCTCTCTGGTTCCTCATGCTGTCTCTTCCTGCTGGCTTTCTTCTGTGTTTCTTCTTTTGTGTTTAGTGAAATCCTTTCTGATTTCCATTTGATTTCAGTGGACTTTGAAGATGAATCACCACTCTCATTCAGACGAAATTCTTTGGAGAGAATTTTACTTTTGAAGTAAGAGTTTTTATTAAAATAAAAATCTATTCTGTAACTTGATTTACCATCTTCAAATTCTGTCAATTCAATTCCTATCAAGTAGTGTAGCACTCCTTCTTCCTCCTCCACAAGCAGTGCAGACACTTGTAGATGGTTGGCAAATAGTGTCACCCCAAAATTTTGGGTTTTGGTGAACAATTCTGACTGCATCTGGTAAAAAAAATGGTTGGAGTTTGTTATATTTCTGTTCTTTCAGAGTCTCTTCACTGGCTAGTTCATTAAATCTGTCATTTGCTTCATCAAAATGTTCAGTTGCTTCTTGCTGTTATTTTCTCCCTTCAGCAAGTTTGGAGAAGCAGACATTTACTGTGATCCAGAGGAAGGAGTCAGTCTCAGTTTATTTGGTTTCTTTACTTAATGTGGAAATGAAGACTCGTGTTTGGGAGATGTGTTGTGGGAAAAGCCAAAAATCAAACCAAGGGAAAACCCATACACAGGAGCTCTAAGACCTCGTATTACTTAATTTCAATTCTCATAACAGTTCTTTGAGGCAGGCACACATTTTTCTCTCTATAGTAATTAGTGAAAGTGATAGCGTTACTCACTCACTGTGTCCAACTCTTTGCGACTTCATGGATTATAGCCCACCAGGCTTCTCTGTCCGTGGAATTCTCCAGGCAAGAATACTGAAGTGGATTGCCATTCTCTTCTCCAGGGGATCTTCCTGACCCAGGGATCAAACCAAGGTCTCCTGCATTGCAGGTGGATTCTTTACTGTCTGAGCCACAGGGGAAGACCAAAGTGAAAGTGAAAGTTGCTCAATTGTGTCAGACTCATTGCGATCCTATGGATTATACAGTCCATAGAATTCTCCAGGCCAGAATACTGGAGTGGGTAGCCTTCCTCTTATCCAGGGGATGTTCCCAACCCAGTGATCAAACCCAGGTCTCCCACATTGCAGGCAGATACTTTACCAGCTGTGCCACAGGGGTAACCCAAGAATACTGGAGTGTGGTAGCCTATCCTTTCTCCAGTGGATCTTCACGACCCAGAAATCAAACCACGGTCACGTGCATTGCAGGTGGATTCTTTTCCAACTGAGCTATCAGGGAAGCCCAATTTGTAGACAGGCATATAATATTTAGAGAGCCTGAAGAACTCAAACACATCTCACAGTTAGAGGACAAACTCAAGCTGTCAATTTAGGTCTGTCCAGCTCCAGAGTCCACCAAAGGCATGTCTGATTGATCCACAAAGGAAACACAGGTGATAAAGCCTAAACACATTAAGAGAAATAAAGAACTAAAACAGTGAAACTACTTAAAGGCCTTTATCAGATAATTCTGATAATGAATTTATTACTTTAGAAAACAAATCTGATAAGAACCAAACAGATTAAAATGGAATGATAGATTAGAGTGAAGAAAAGTAACTATAAAATAACTACAGGCTTTTTAGGAAAATCTGAATTAATGTGGGAATAACAACAACAACAACAAAAAGACAAATTTATGACAGAATAATTAACAGAATAGATAACTGAATGGATATGAGGAACAGAGGATAAGAGAAAGTTAGTAGTGACTGATATTTGAAAAGTACTACTTTAGCATATTTAATATATCTTGAAAGTCAAATATTCGTGATGTATTTTAGTACCAATATTGTCTGAGTTCTAACATATTTCTTTCTTTACATGTATAGCCTTATTTGACCTCATTGTAGCCCTAAAAAGTTAGTCAAAAAAAAAAAAGCCATGTATTTTTAAAACTGGATAAGGCTGGGTGAGCTTTTGATATGAGCAAACATACATAATATAGAGCTCAGCAGTTAATGCAATCCTAATTGTAATCTATACTATGGTTATCAAAATGTATTCTTGATTTCCATATATTTGTATGGAGTTAGTTGGTATTAGTATTTGCTGAAATGTAATTTTAGTTAATTCAGTGTGAATTTTTATTTATAAATAAAGTAGATATCATTTCATCTTAGAAAATTCTAAGAAATAAGTGGATCTTTAAAATATTTTTCTTAACTATTATTATTCTACAGGCAAGTAGCTGTACATTATCAAGAAAGCACACATTGCTTATTATGAGGATTATTTCACGTCTTCTGTTCTTTCTCAAAGACAAAACAATTTGGTTCTTTGAATTTCTGTCAGCAACACAAATGTTCAATTCAAATTGAGATAGAAACCAATTATGTTAGGAGAGGATCATTGACAATTGAAGCATTTCAGGACCTTTGGCCCTGACTGGCACAGAATGAGCAAAGAATAGCATTAGGAGACCCATAAGGAGTGTTTATTTCCATAATTCAATGCTAAAGAACTAAATTTGGAGACATTCTTAACTTTCTGAAATAAGTAAAGTCAATACAAACTCAAGTTTGTTTGTTTGGCTTTTTTCTAGATAGCTTAGTAACATCATCAAAGCATCCAAATGTTAACTTTCCCCCAAAACACTAGCAGGCATGAGACAAAAATCCCTGTAATCCTGCTTCTCCCAGTAAGCTAAAATGTATTACATGTTTACAAGCATTGTGTAATCTATCTTTACGTAATTTTGTCATTCAATTCACACATCAGGTGCTATTTTTACCCTGATTTTACAAACATATAAAGTGAGAGGCAAGAGTTATATGATTTGCCTTAGTCACCCATTTATTTTTCTTTTTAGCTCCAAAATTACTCAACAAAATTGAGGAAAGGTTCTCAGTGGATAGGCGCTTTGGTTTATCAACATCAATCATGAGTTCCCCATTCAAAGAAGACATTTACAAAAACAAATATCTCATTCCATCTTATCTAAACAAATAACTTGCTTTGACTCAACCACAAATATTCATCTATTTTGAAACAGCATTTTGGAAAGAAGTCTCCAGAAAATAGATAGGATACTATAATTACCAGAAGCAGAATGATCTGTTTGTTTTTTAACTTTTTTTGAATTTTTTAATTACTTTTAGCAATCACCTAGCATACATTCAAATATACGGACTGAGCTGGCAGGATCTGCACGTGCTCATCATCTTAGAATGATGATGAGCTCATCTTAGTCAGCTCTGTAGTAACTGGCATGCTCAGACATCTTTTAGAACAGGATTTTGAATCAATATTGGTCAGGGGAAAATAATACAAAAACAAAACAAACAAAAAACCCATAAACTACTTTATATAACTACCTATAAACTGCCTTATGTAATTTAGGAATAAACTTTTTAGCACAGAAATTAAAGACTAACAGGAAGAGTTGGGATTGCAAAAGGCAAGGAAGCGATTAAGTCATTGCCAAGACTCAGGGAAACTGCCATGAAAGGTCAGGGAAGTAGACACTGCAGGACTGCGCCTGCACAGCATTTGATGGATTCGTCTCATAGACTTGCAGGAAAGAGGTGAAATCTCAGAATTTCCAATCATCTGTTTCAATCTCATCATTTATTTCATTCTAAGTCATGAGGTGGTTGGTTCTCAGGAACTTACTGGGAAGCCATAATGAATCTGACATCTACCCAAGAATCTTTCTACAATTCACTAAAAGAAAATGACTTCTTCCCTTCGATCTTCACTATTCTAATCACATACCTCAAAGTCTGCCTTAGAATTGTAGAGGAAAATGCATTCTGGGAAACGTCATCACCAACTTCTCAGCAATCTCCAAAGTCAGGCTTGGAAGGTGACAATGGTGATGGCAAGCGGGCAACAGGTAATCCAAATGAGGATACACTAAGCCCCTTAGGTCATGTGTCTCTCCCCCTGTAATTGTTTAAATATGTCATAGCTTAGTGACAACCTTCTTTTGATATCTTCTAATTTAAATATTGAAATATAGAGTTACCCATTATTAACATACCTTATGCTAAACTATTTGGGACTGGAAGTAAAGGAAAACAATTCTTTGTACAGATTTGAGGGTTGGATCATAAAGAAGACTGCATGCTGAAGAATTGATGCTTTCAAACTCTGGTCCTGGAGAAGACTTTTAAGAGTCTTGGACAGCAAGGAAATCAAACCAGTCACTCTTAAGGGAGACAAACCCTGAATATTCATCAGAAGGACTGATGCTGAAGTGAAAGCTCCAATACTTTGGCCATCCGATGTGAAGAGTCGACACATTGGAAAAGACCCTAATGCTGTGAAAGATTAAAAGCACCAGAAGAATGGGATGGCAGAGAATGAGATGGTTGGATAGTATAACCAACTAAATGAACATGAATTGAGTAAACGCAGGGAGATTGTGAAGGACAGGGGAGCCTGACGTGCTGCAGTTCATGGGGTCGCAAAGAGTCAGACATGACTTAGAGACTGAATAGCAATAACAATGATCTAAACTAATAACTGAATTAATAATAATAATTTAGATTTTATTTGTGCTGTGCTTAGTCACTCAGCCATGTCTGACTCTGCAACGCCATGGAATATAGACCACCAGTCTCCTTTGTCCATGGAGATTCTCTAGGCAAGAGTACTAGAGTGGGTTGCCATGCCCTCCTCCAAGGGATCTTCTCAACCCAGTGACGGAACCCACATGTCCCACATTGCAGGTGGTTTCTTTACTATCTGAGCCATCTTGTTATAAAATATGTTATCCTACAGCTGATCTAATAGAAAACTAAAATCGCTATTAGAAACTGAATTATGGCTCAGGCTTTCCAACAACATCTGTTGAGTGTTCATATTATAATATGTTCTGATTTGTGACCAGTATATGAAATTGTTTCTCCCATAACCAGAATACTTAAGTCTAGGAGTCAAGGTATGGAAATCGGAGTGACCTTAGTCATTAGGGCATGACGCCATCCAAGGAGCAGCGGCTGTGCGGGCGAAAGAGGGCCGAGAGGAGCACTCCATGTTCAAGGTCAGTAGGAGTGGCCGTGAGGAGATACCCCACGTCCAAGGTAAGAGAAACCCAAGTAAGAAGGTAAGGTGTTGCAAGAGGGCATCAGAAGGCAGACACACTGAAACCATAAAAACAGAAAACTAGTTAATCTGATCACACAGACCACAGCCTTGTCTAACTCAATGAAACTAAGTCATGGCATGTGGGGCTACCCAAGACGGAAGGGTCATGGTGGACAGTTCTGACAGAATGTGGCCCACTGGAGAAGGGAATGGCAAACCACTCCAGTATTCTTGCTTTGAGAACCCCATGAACAGTATGAAAAGGCAAAATGATAGGATACTGAAAGAGGAACTCCCCAGGCCACTAGGTGCCCAATATACTACTGGAGAAGAGTGGAGAAATAACTCCAGAAAGAATGAAGGGATGGAGCCAAAGCAAAAACAATACCCAGCTGTGGATGTGACTGGCGATAGAAGCAAGGTCCGATGCTGTAAAGAGCAATATTACATAGGAACCTGGAATGTTAGGTCCATGAATCAAGGCAAATTGGAAGTGGTCAAACAAGAGATGGCAAGAGTGAATGTCGACATTCTAGGAATCAGTGAACTAAAATGTACTGGAATGGGTGAATTTAATTCAGATGACCATTATATCTACTACTGTGGGCAGGAATCCCACAGGAGATGTGGAGTAGCCATCATGATCAACAAAAGAGTCCAAAAATGCAGTACTTGGATGCAATCTCAAAAATGACAGAATGATCTCTGTTCATTTCCAAGGCAAACCATTCACTATCACGGTAATCCAAAACTATGCCCCAAGCAGTAACACTGAAGAAACTGAAGTTGAACGGTTCTATGAAAACCTACAAGATCTGCTAGAACTAACATCCAAAAAAATGTCCTTTTCATTATAGGGACTGTAATGCAAAAGTAGGACTTCAAGAAACACCTGGGGTAACAGGCAAATTTGGCCTTGGAATACGGAATGAGGCAGGGCAAAGGCTAATAGAGTTTTGCCAAGAGAACGCACTGGTCATACCAAACACCCTTTTCCAACAACACAAGAGAAGACTCTACACATGCACATCACCAGATGGTCAACACCAAAATCAGATTGATTATATTCTTTGCAGCCAAAGATGGAGAAGCTTTATACAGTCAGCAAAAAAAAAAAAAAAAAAGCCCAGGAGCTGACTGTGGCTCAGATCATGAACTCCTTATTGCCAAATTCAGACTTAAATTGAAGAAAGTAGGGAAAACCACTAGACCATTCAGGTGTGACCTAAATCAAATCCTTTATGATTATAGAATGGAAGTGAGAAATAGATTTAAGGGACTAGATCTGATAGACAGAGTACCTGATGAACTATGGACAGAGGCTCATGACATTGTAAAGGAGACAGGGATCAAGACTATCCCCATGGAAAAGAAATGCAAAAAAGCAAAATGGCTGTCTGGGGAGGCCTTACAAATAGCTATGAAAAGAAGAGAAGTGAAAAGCAAAGGAGAAAAGGCAAGATATAAGGATCTGAATGCAGAGTTCCAAAGAATAGCAAGGAGAGATAAGAAAGCCTTCCTCAGCGATCAATGGAAAGAAATAGAGGAAAACAACAGAAGGGAAAGACTAGAGATCTCTTCAAGAAAATTAGAGATACCAAGGGAACATTTCATGCAAAGAAGGGCACAATAAAGGACAGAAATGGTATGGACCTAACAGAAGCAGATGATATTAAGAAGAGGCGGTAAGAATACACAGAAGAACTGTACAAAAAAGATCTTCATGACCAAGATAATCACGATGGTGTGATCATTCACCTAGAGCCAGACATCCTGGAATGTGAAGTCAAGTGGGCCTTAGAAAGCATCACTATGATCAAAGCCAGTGGAGGTGATGGAATTCCAGTTGAGCTATTTCAAATCCTAAAAGATGATGCTGTGAAAGTGCTGCACTCAATATGCCAGCAAATTTGGAAAACTCATCAGTGGCCACAAAAAGTTTGTGACTGGAAAAGGTCAGTTTTCCTTCCCATCAAGAAAGGCAATGCCAAAGAATGCTCAAACTACCACAGAAATGCACTCATCTCACACGCTAGTAAAGTAATGCTCAAAATTTCACAAGCCAGGCTTCAGCAATACATGAACCGTGAACTTCCAGATGTTCAAGCTGGTTTTCAAAATGGCAGAGGAACCAAAGATCAAGTTACTAACATCCGCTGGATCATGGAAAAAGTAAGAGAGTTCCAGAAAACATCTATTTCTCCTTTATTGACTATGCCAAAACCTTTGACTGTGTGGATTATAATAAACTGTGGAAAATTCTGAATGAGATGGGAATACCAGACCACCTTACCTGCCTCCTAAGAAGTCTGTATGCAGGCCCGGAAGCAATAGTTAGAACTGTGAATGGAACAACAGACTGGTTCCAAATAGGAAAAGAGTACATCAAGGCTGTCTATTGTCACCTTGCTTATTTAACTTATACGCAGAGTACATCAAGAGAAACACTGGGCTGGAAGAAGCACAAGCTGGAATCAAGATTGCTGGGAGAAATACCAATAACCTCAGATATGCAGATGACAGTACCCTTATGCCAGAAAGTGAAGAAGAACTAAAGAGCCTCTTGATGAAAGTGAAAGAGGAAAGTGAAAAAGTTGGCTTAAAGCTCAACATTCCGAAAACTAAGATCATGGCATCTGGTCCCATCTCTTCATGGGAAATAGATGGGGAAATAATGGAAACAGTGTCAGACTTTATTTTTTGGGGCTCCAAAATCACTGAAGATGGTGATTGCAGCCATGAAATTAAAAGAAGCTTACTCCTTGGAAGGAAAGTTATGACCAACCTAGATAGCATATTAAAAAGCAGAGACATTGCCAACAAAGGTCCGTGTGGTCAATGCTATGGTTTTTCTAGTGGTCATGTTTGGATGTGAGAGTAGGACTGTGAAGAAAGCTGAGCTCAGAAGAATTGATGCTTTTGAACTGTGGTGTTGGAGAAAACTCTTGAGAGTCCCTTGAACTTAAGGAGATCCATCCAGTCCATCCCAAAGGAGATAGATCCTGGGTGTTCATTGAAAAGACTGAAGCTAAAGCTGAAACTCCAGTACTTTGGCCACCTCATGCAAAGAGTTGACTCATTGGAAAAGACTCTGATGCTGGAGGGATTGGGGGCAGGAGGAGAAGGGGACGACAGAGGATGAGATGGCTGGATGGCATCACTGACTCAATGGACATGAGTTTGAACAATTCCAGGAGTTGGTGATGCACAGGGAGGCCTTGAGTGCTCCTATTCATGGGGTTGCAAAGAGTCAGACACGACTGAGCGGCTGAACTGAACTGAACTGAACTTGGTCATTATTACTTACATAATTTAGTGTAAAATGCTTGATTCACATCACTGCAAATTTATGCTTTTCTGATTCCTTAAGAAGGCACATTCCCTGTCTTGTAGCTAACTTCATTTGTACCCTGTTTTACACACACATAAAATAGATAACTATTAAAGACCTACTGTACAGCATAGGGAACTCCACTCAATACTCTGCAATGGCATATATGGGAAAATAATGTAAAAAAGAGTGGATATATGGGTGGTACTAAATAATCATTTGGAAATAATGTGACCATGTTACTTAGGGATCCCATCACTAAGAAATGTTAATTAATGTAATCAACATCATCATAATGCAGGTAAGTCCTATAACAATGGATCAAAAGTTATTAAAAGGATTGGAATATAGAATATAGTTGATTTACAATGTTGTGTTAGCTTCTGCACTACAGCAAAATGAATCTGTTATACAAGTACATACGCGTGTCTGCTAAGTCACTTCAGTTGTGTCCGACTCTTTGTGACCCTATAGACTATAGCCCACCAGGCTTCTCTGTCTCTCCTGCATTGGCAGGCAGATTCTTTACCATTAGCGCCACCTGAGAAGCCTATATATCCACTCATTTTTAGATTCTTTTCCCATATAGGCCATTACATAATATTGAGAGTTCCCTGTGCTATACAGTAGGCCCTTATTCGTTATCTATTTTATGTGTGGATAAAACTGGATACAAATGAACTTGTCTACAAGACAGGGGACATTCCTTCTTCAGGAATTAGAAAAGTATAAATTCACAGTGATGAAAATCAAGCATTTTACATGGAATTAAGTAAATAATAATGATTAAGATCACTCCCATTTCCACACCTTAACTCCTAGACTTAGGCATTCTGGTTATGGGAGAAACAATACCACTTACTGGTCACTAATTCAGAACATATCCCAGTTTGAACACTCAACAGATGTTGTTGGAAAGCCTGACCATAACTGAGTTTCTAAGAGCCATAGTTTTCTGTTAGGTCAGCTGTAGGATAACAATTTCATAACAAGAGTAAATTTGATGGACACAAGCACATTGTTAAACTTCAATCACTTTTAGTGAATTTCCTAAACAGAGGATATGTTGTGTGTGTTCTCTGTTGTTAAAGACATCACTCTGTAAGTCTACTGATGGTGGACTTACTGAAAGAAGCACTGCAGATTTGAAGAGAAATTTATATCCAAATAAATGTCTCCTGATAAAGAGAAATCATTATTCCTGCCATGAAAGATTCAATCCATTGTATACATCTTCTCTTGTGCCTGCCATATCCTCCAGGAGAGACTGTAATTGCTTCACTCAGCAATTTGGTAGTAGTTCAGCCTTAGTGAGTAAACCCCAAGATAGGTAGTTCATCCCTCTGTAGTATCTGGTCAAATAATCTAGCTGACATCCAAAGAATAGGTCATTTTGTCCAACAAATTATTGATAACTTTCTCTATGTGCTGTGCTGTGCTCAGTTGCTTCAGTCTTGGGTGACTCTTTGTGACCCTATGGACTATAGCTTGCCAGGCTCCTCTGTCCATGGGATTCTCCAGGAAAGAATAGTGGAGTGGTTTGCCATGCCCTCCTCCAGGGGATCTTCCCAACCCAGGGGTCTAACCTTCATCTCCTGGATCTCTGCATTGTAGGCCCACTGAGCCATCTGGAAAGTCCAACTTTGTCTATACTGGTTGTCATTTGGTGAGCATTCTCATTGAAAACAAGTATTTTGTTCTAATTCTGAAAGCTGTAGCTTCATAATTTTCCCTCAGATCTTGTTATCATTGATT
The DNA here is from genome assembly GCF_027580195.1 of Bos mutus. Lineage (NCBI taxonomy): Eukaryota > Metazoa > Chordata > Mammalia > Artiodactyla > Bovidae > Bos > Bos mutus. The sequence continues at coordinate 40,824,854 of NC_091628.1, read as the reverse complement.
TTAAATCTCATTTCTTTGCAGTTCCTAACCACTGTTCTTTAGATTCTCTCCTAAGAGGTGTTGTGGCATTGTAGGGCCACTTTCAGGAAACACTAGTGTATTGTGCACAACTATTTTATGTTCAGATTTCATTTTTCTTTGGTTTCTTTCTCCCCATCCCTCTGTCTTTCATCAGATGGTTACAGGGACATCTCTTTGAGAGTGTAGCTGAGGGTTGACAGAGTGGACAATGTAGGTAAACTATAAATCATGGGTGGGAGTTTAAATCATTTGCTCCTACAATTTATACCTGTTTTCAGCACTGAAGTTATATATCACTTCCACATAATAATAATTTCTGTGCACTTCCTGTGCCATGTGTCAAAGGTTGAGATAACACTTGGTTCATTATGAACAAGTCAATTTACATGGTAATGTAGTATTTCATGGTTAAATATTAAATCTCTACTAGGGCTCAGTAGTACATCAGGAAATATTTTTTTAAAAAGAGAGAGAAAATATGTCTCTAGAAAATACCATTTGACTCAAACCCCAAGCATTTGCACTTGACCATGAATTCTGCAATCTTATTAAACTCAGCTATTCATTTGAGCAGATTTTTGGTAGATTTTTTGAGACTTACCAATCATTTCCCTCTTAAATAGACAACTTATTTATTTTGTAGAACTTAAGAGGAAAACTGCTTTTTTATATAAACCCATCTACTTAACAATTTTGTTGCTCTTCTTTTGTTCCTGAAGAACCTAGGTACTTTCTGCTATCACTTCCCTCCAACTTGAACAAAACCTTTAGTATTCTCTTAGAGTAGATCGTCCAACAAATTATCTAATTTAATTTTATTAATGATGAATTTATTCCTTTAATTCTTAAAGGAGTGATGCAGACATAGATGACAAGACACTCATAAATAGATAGATGAAAACAGATATGGATATAAATATAGATGATACAGATATATGTGTAAATGAAGATAAAATAGATATGGAATCAGATAATAGATATATATGGGTACAGAAGCTTCAGCAATTTAATTATGTCATTCATTTATTTCCAAGTAACTGATATGCAGTCTATTATTTTCTAGCTGCTTTCAAATATTTTTATTCATTTTGGTTTTCAGAAATTTTATTGTAATGTGCCTAGGCATGATTTTCTTTGAATTTATCTTATTGAACTTTATTTCTTGAACTGAAATCTTAAACTGATGTATTTTACCACCTTTTGAAGTTTTCAGCATTATTTCTACACATACATCTTTCGTCCATGTCTCTTTCACTTCTCTTCCTAGAATTACAATGACAAACAGTTAATATTGCAAAAATTGTTTTATATGTATCGGAGGCTCTATACATAGTTTTTTTTTTAATTTTTGTTTTCTTTATTCAATTGGATATATATATATATATATATATATATATATATATATATATTTTGATCTATCTGAAAGGTCACCATTTTTTTGTGTGTGTGATCTTCATTCATAATCTAGTGAGATCCCATTTTAATTATTTTAATTTTCATTATTCTCCCAATTCAGTTCAGTTCAGTTCAGTTCAGTCGCTCAGTCATGCTTGACTCTTTGCGACCCCATGAATCGCACCATGCCAGGCCTCCCTATCCATCCCAATTAGTTCTTTTTAAAAAAAAATTAGAAGAGCACTTAACATGAAATCTACCTCTTAATAAATAATAGCACAATACACTATTATTAACTATTAAGGGGACTATGTTGCACAGTAGATCTCTAAAACTCATTCATCTTGTATACGTGTGTAGCAACTGCTGACTTTCTCTTCTCCCATAGCTTGGCAACTATCATTTTGCTGTTTCTATCAGTTTTACTATTTTAGATGCCTCACATAAATGAAATCATGTCATATTTGTCTTTCTGTGATTGACTTATTACACTTAGTATAATGTTCTCCAGGTCCATTCATGTTATGTAAGACACAATTCGTTTTTTAAAACTAAATAATATTTCACTGTTTGTGTATAATATATTTTTCTTATTCATTTATCTGTTGATGGACATTTGAGTTGTTGCTATATCTTGACTATTGTGAATAACACTGCAATGAACATGGAATGCAGATATCTTGGAATCCTGATATTATTTTGGGTATACAGTCAGAAGTGAGATTGCTAGATCATATGAGAGTCCTGCTTTTAGTTTCCTGAGGAGTTTCCATATGTTTTTCTTATAGTTCAGTTCAGTCCAGTCAGTCAGTCGTGAACAGCTCTTTGTGACCCCATGAACCACAGCACACAAGGCCTCCCTGTCCATCACCAACTCCCGGTGTCCACCCAAACCTATGTCCATTGAGTCGGTGATGTCATCCAACCATCTCATCCTCTGTCGTCCCTTTCCTCTCCTGCCCTCAATCTTTCCCAGCATCAGGGCCTTTTCCAATGAGTCAGACATTTGCATCAGGTGGCCAAAGTATTGGAGTTTCAGTTTCAACATTAGTCCTTTCAGTGAACACCTAGGATTGATCTCCTTTAGGAAGAACTGGTTGGATCTCCTTGAAGTCCAAGGGACTCTCAAGAGTCTTCTCCAACACCACAGTTCAAAAGCATCAATTCTTTGGTGCTCAGCTTTCTTTATAGTCCAACTCTCACATCCATACATGACCACTGGAAAAACCATAGCCTTGACTAGATGTACCTTTTTTGGCAAAGTAATGTCTCTGCTTTTTAATATGCTATCTAGACTGGTCATAACTTTCCTTCCAAGAAGTAAGTGTCTTTTAATTTCATGGCTGCAATCACTATCTGCAGTGATTTTGGACCACAGAAAAATAAAGTCTTACACAGTTTCCACTGTTTCCCCATCTATTTGCCATGAAGTGATGGGACCAGATGCCATGATCTTAGTTTTCTGAAACTTGAGCTTTAAGTCAACATTTCTAATGTCTTCTTTCACTTTCATCAAGAGGCTCTTTAGTTCTTCTTCACTTTCTGCCATAAGGGTGGTGTCATCTGCATATCTGAGGTTATTGATATTTCTCCCAGCAATCTTGATTCCAGCTTCTACTTCTTCCAGCCCAGCATTTCTCAGGATGTACTCTGCATATAAATTAAATAAGCAGGGTGACAATAGACAGCCTTGATGAACTCCTTTTCCTATTTGGAACAAGTCTGTTGTTCCATGTCCAGTTCTAACTGTTGCTTCCTTACCTGTATGCAGGTTTCTCAAGAGGCAGGTCAGGTGGTCTGGTATGCCCATCTGTTTCAGAATTTTCCACAGTTTATTGTAATCTACACAGTCAAAGCCCTTGGCATGATCAATAAAGCAGAAATACATGTTTTTTCTGGGACTGTCTTGCTTTTTCAATGGTCCAGCAGATGTTAGCAATTTGATCTCTGGTTCTTCTTCCTTTTCTAAAATCAGCTTGAACATCTGGAAGTTCACAGTTCATGTATTGCTGAAGTCTGGCTTGGAGAATTTTAAACATCACTTTACTAGTGTGTGAGATGAGTGCAATTTTGTGGTAGTTTGAGTATTCTTTGGCATTGCCTTTCTTTGGGATTGGAAGGAAAACTGACCTTTTCCAGTCCTGTGGCCACTGCTGAGTTTTCCAAAATTGCTGGCATATTGAGTGCAGCACTTTCACTGCATCATCCTTCAGTATTTGCAATAGCTCAATTGGAATTCCATCACATCCACTAGCTTTGTTCATAGTGATGCTTCCCAAGGCCCACTTGACTTCACATTCCAGGATGTCTGGCTCTAGGTGAGTGATCACACCATCGTGATTATCTGGGTCGTGAAGATCTTTTTTGTACAGTTCTTCTGTGTATTCTTGCCACCTCTTCTTAATATTTTCTGCTTCTGTTAGGTCCCTACCATTTCTGTCCTTTATTGAGCCCATCTTTGCATGAAATGTTCTCTTGGTATCTCTAATTTTCTTGAAGAGATCGCTAGTCTCACTTTTAGTGAGAATACATATTTAGGCATTTAGTTTGTATCTACCTTTAATTTATGCAGCATAGGTATAATATTTGCTTTAAATATTTTGTGATAATTCCAAATTCTGGATCACTTGAGGATTTGCATTTGTTGATTGTATTTTCCTTTTAGAACTGGTCACAATTTCCTATTTATACATATGTCAAGAAATTTTGAATTATATCCTTAGATTTAAAATATTAGGTTGTGGAGGATCTAGATTTTTCCATAATTTTATAAATATGTTGATTTTTCTTTCATTTTTATTCTTCACCTGTTTCAGCAATCAATTTACTTAACTTCAGTTCACAAAAGCCTTGGAAGCTTCTCCCCATCAAAGGAAACCATAAAAATAAATACACAAAAGATAATCCATAAAACAGGGAAAAGTATTTGCTTGTGATGTGACTCCAAAATTTACAAGCAGCTCATATAGCTCAATATCAGAAAAAAGTCAAATCAAATACAGTCAGAAGATCTAAATAGATATTTCTCCAAAAAAATGCACAGGCGGCCAAAATGCACAAGAAAAGATGCTCAACGTCTCCATTAGAGAAATGTAAGTCAAAACTACAATTAGATATTAATTCCCACCAGTCAGACTAGCCGTCATCAAAAAATCGACAAACAGTAAATGCTGGAGATGGTATGGAGAAAAGGGAACCCTCCCACACTGTTGGTAGGAATGTAGATTGATAGAGCCACTCTGGATAACAGTTTGGAGATTCCTTAAGAAAATAAAAATAGAGCCACCAAATAATCCCATTACTGAGTGTATACTCAGAGAAAAGGATACATTCACTCTGATACTCATTGCAACAATGCTTACAATAGCCAAAATGTGGAAGCAACTTAAATGTCCATTGATAGAAAAATAGATAAAGAAGATGTGATACATATATAGTGGGATATTAGCCATTAAAGAGAATGAAACAATGTCATTTGCAGAGACGTGGATGGACCCAGAAATTGTCGTACCCAGTGAAGTAAGCCAGAAAAGAAAAATAAATAATATTGTTTATATGTGGAATCTAGAAAAAATGATACAGATAAACTTATTTAGAAAGCAGACATAGAGTCACATGTAGAGAACAAACTTGGTTACCAAGGCGGGGGATGGAGTTGATATGAATTGGGGGTTTAGGATTGATGCATATACATTAGTACGGACTTCTCAGGTAGGGCTAGTGGTAAAGACCCCACCTGCTAATGCAGGAGGCATAAAGACACAGGTTTGATCCCTGGGTTTGGAAGACACCCTGGAGGAGGGCACAGCAGCCCACTCCAGTATTCTTGCCTGGAAAGTCCCATGGACAGAGGAGCCTGGAAGTCTACTGTCCATGGGGTCACAAAGAGTAGGACACGACTGAATTGACTTAGCACACACTTGAAAAGTTTGATTATAGATAACTAATAAAGCCTACTATATGGCATAAAAATATCTAGTCAGTGTTCTGTGGTGACCTACTTGGGAAGGAAATCTAAAAAAAGACAAGATATATGTATACATATAACCGATTCACTTGGCAGCAGAAACTAACACAACACTGTCAACCAAATATACTCCGAAAAAAAAAAAAAAAAAAGGATAACCAACTAGGACCTACTGCACAGTGTAGAAAATGCTGCTCCATATTCTATAATAACCTAAATAGGAAAGAATTTGAAAAAGAATAGATGCATGCATATGTATAACTGAATCACATTGCTGTACACTTAAAATATAGCACAATATTGTCAATCAATTATGCTCCAATATAAAATACAAATTATAAAAAGTAATACATAGAAGACTTAGATAGGAGTTAAGTGTTAATTCAGTTTTAAAGGCCTTTACTCTGTGTCTCTTTATTCCTTACATGCACAGCTCAGAGTCCAGTCTGAGGCTTGTTTGGGAACATATATGAAACCAGAAATTTTCCTTCATCCTGTCTGTTCTGTAAGATTTTTCCTGTGTTCTCTGCTCTGCAAGTCCCACACTTGTACTTCTAGCCAAAAGGTTCAAATTATTTTAAAATTTTGTCTGTTCACATCATCATTATGCCATGTAGCCCCATGACTTCCTCAGGCCAAAGCCATGAGAGAGAGAGAGAAGAAAAAAAAAAAAGAAGAAGAAGAAGAAGCTGGTTTCTTTGAATCTCATTTCTTCAAAATTTGACATCTGTACACACTACCTGCTTTTGTTACCTTTTCAGAAGGAAGAAATGAGTTCTGCTAATTTATTTGGGTAAGAAGTTAAATAAAGGATTGAAAATAGACTAGTCAATTGGAAAGCTGAGGTTTGGTGATCCTAAGAATGATGTTACTGGAGTGGTAGAGATGAAAGATTTTCAGTTCAATTTTTATATAAAATGTAATATTGTAAGTTAGAATAATTTGATTTTTCACATCAGTTTAATATGCAATGAATTGTTAAATTTTCACTATTTTTAAAAATTCAATGTCTTCATAATGCTTATTCACAAATTCCTTACTTTTATTGTTGGATGATCTTTTTATATTTTGAAACTGTGACCTAAAACACTGACTTTGGAAAGCCCTAACTGTGACAAAAGCTTTTAGTACATTTGTTTTCATGTACCTCTACCATTTCTAAATGCTCCACAAAGTAGAGACATTTGATACTAGTGGTAAAGAATCTGCCTGCCAATGCAGAAGATGCAAGAGATGTCCAGGTTCAATCCCTGGACTGAGAAGATCCCCTGGAGAAGGAAATGGCAGCCCACCCCAGTATTCATGGCTGAAAAAGCCCATGGACATAGGGACCACATGGGTGACAGTCCATGGGGTCACAAAGAGTTGGACAAGACTGAGCACGAACACACACACACACACAGATTTTTTTAATTTAATATGCTTTTCCTAAAGCTGTTTACAGTGTATAATAAAAATAATCTAAAAACCAGTAATAATTAGGAATTGATCACACAAAAGAAATGATAAATTGTATCTGCATTTTCATATGTTCAAGCTCTGCACCATAAATAGGAAATTAAGAGGGATTAAACAGTTATGATTTAAAAAAAATCATCTGCACCCTCATGTTGTCACACTGATCCCAATGATGATACCTTAGAGTTTCCAGTGCAAATCTAAGACATCAAATTTTTTTGAACAAATGTGTCCATTGAGAAATTTGTATTAATGCATTGGAAATCCATTGATAAAAACTTTCCTCTGTAATATGTATGTGTTTCTATGGTACAGTCAGTCATCAATCAGCATATTGAAATTGTCCCTTCCATGCCAAATAACAGTTTTTGCCAAGAAGAAAGACCCATGAAGTCATTGTTCTCTCCACTGACGTCCTCACCTGGTGTGGGTATGTCTCAGAGCAGCTGCCTATTCTTCCTGAACTCGTGTCTGTTAAATGATCCCCAGCATCCAATCCATCTGCCGACCTGCTGCACTGACAGTCACCAAAGTTGGTGGATAATGCTGACTATCTGCCAAAAATAAGTAAAGACATCATTTTTCTCTAGGAAAAAAAATGTGATTGGGACAATAACGATTTTTTTATTTGGAAGCTCTCTATCATTCCTCTCTTCACAGTAGTCCTTCCATCTGACTGGAAAAAAAAAAAAAAAAAAGCATGTTATTGTTAAGAGTAGGATAAAGAACATAAAGTCCTTCACTGAAGAAGCACTATGTTCATTTTTGATTTGCCACAATCTGATAAGAAATCTGAGGAATGTTCTGGGACAATGTGTAAATAGAACAAGAGAGTTCAACTTGATTCACCTGATACTTCCTGAAATTACTTGATAGCTTGGAGTGATGTAGTAAAATGATATATTCTTTGTTCCTTTTTGGCAGCATTTAAATAATTTATTTTATTCGATCTTACAATTCTTTCTGGAAACATCTATCAACAACTAAAAATCAGATTTAGAGATATTGGAAAATAAAACAAATATGAATTGTATACTATGTATACATAGTATATATGTGTATATATATATGTACATATATGTAAGTATTTCTAACACAATCCCAATTTCATATATAATATACTCATATGTATATAGAATAGCATTGAAAGAATCATCTCATACTTTTTATCTGCATCATTAGTTAAGAAGGATTTAACAATGACTCATAATATAAATTTATTTTGTGACTTGCTTTTACAATTAACAGAATAGCGTGTGCTGGATATATATATATATATATATATATATATATATATATATATATATATGCTATTCCTACCAGTACTATCCTTCATTATTTAACTATTTCACTAGTAATGTACATTTGGTTCCTTGACAAGTATTCAAGAATATAAACATATATTTACAACTATATGTATAATCATAACATATGCATGCATACTCACTCACTCAGTCATGTTTGACTCTTTGCTACCTCAGTTACAGAAAAACATCTATTTCTGTTTATTGACTATGCCAAGGCCTTTGACTGTGTGGATTACAATAAACTGTAGAAAATTCTTCAAAAGACGGGAATATCAGACCACCTGACCTGCCTCTTGAGAAACCTGTATGCAGGTGAGGAAGCAACAGTTACAACTGGACATGGAACAACAGACTGGTTCCAAATAGGAAAAGGAGTAGGTCAAGGCTGTATATTGTCATCCTGCTCATTTAACTTATATGCAGAATACATCATGAGAAACACTGGGCTGGAAGAAACACAAACTAAAATCAAGATTGCTGAGAGAAATATCAAGAACCTCAGAAATGCAGATGACATCACCTTTATGGCAGAAAGTGAAGAAGAACTAAAGAGCCTCTTGATGAAAGTGAAAGAGGACAGTAAAAAAAAGTTGGCTTAAAGCTCAACATTCAGAAAATTAAGATCATGGCATCTGGTCCCATCACTTCATGGCAAAACGATGAGGAAACAGTGGAAACAGTGGTTGACTTTATTTTGGGGGGCCCCAAGATCACTGCAGATTGTGGTTGCAGCCATGAAATTAAAAGACGCTTACTCTTTGGAAGAAAAGTTATGACCAATCTAGATAGCATATTCAAAAGCAGAGACATTACTTTGCCAACAAAGATCCGTCTAGTCAGATCAGATCAGACCAGATCAGTCGCTCAGTCGTGTCCGACTCTTTGGACCCCGTGAATCGCAGCATGCCAGGCCTCCCTGTCCATCACCAACTCCCAGAGTTCACCCAGACTCACGTCCATCGAGTCAGTGATGCCATCCAGCCATCTCATCCTCTGTGGTCCCCTTCTCCTCTTGCCCCCAATCCCTCCCAGCATTAGAGTCTTTTCCAATGAGTCAACTCTTCGCATGAGGTGGCCAAAGTACTGGAGTTTCAGCTTTAGCATCATTCCTTCCAAAGAAATCCCAGGGCTGATCTCCTTCAGAATGGATTGGTTGGAGCTCCGTGCAGTCCAAGGGACTCTTAAGAGTCCTCTCCAACACCACAGTTCAAAAGAAACAATTTTTCGGCGCTCAGCCTTCTTCACAGTCCAACTCTCACATCCATACATGACCACTGTAAAACCATAGCCTTTACTAGACGGACCTTTGTTGGCAAAGTAATGTCTCTGCTTTTGAATATGCTATCTAGGTTGGTCATAACTTTCCTTCCAAGGAGTAAGCGTCTTTTAATTTCTTGGCTGCAGTCACCATCTGCAGTGATTTTGGAGCCCCCAAAAATAAAGTCTGACACTGTTTCCACTGTTTCCCAATCTATTTCCCATGAAGTGATGGGACCAGATGCCATGAGGACCCAGCAATTCCACTACTGGCCATAAGACCTGAGAAAATCATAATTCAAATTGATACTTGAATCCCAATGTTCACTACAGCCCTGTTTACAATAGCCAGGACATGGAAGCAATCTAGATGTCCATCTACAGATGAATGGATAAAGAAGATGTGGTAAAAAGAAGTGAAAGTGATAGTTGTTCAGTTATTTCCAACTGTTTTCAACCCTATGAACTGTAGACTGTCAGGCTCCTTTGTCCATGGGATTTTCCAGGCAAGAATACTGGAGTGGGTTGCCATTTCCTTTTCCAGGGTGTCTTTCCAACTCAATGATCAAACCTGGATCTCCTGCATTGCAAGAAGATTCTTTACTCTCTGAGCCACCAGGGAAGCCCAAGAAGTTAAGTTCCAGCTGGAGGTGCTGGAGATTGAATACAGGACCTCATGCATGGTAAGGGTGTGTTTTACCACTGAGATGTCCATTTGCAGATGAATAAAGATGTGGTACATGTATACAATGGACTAGTACTCAGCCATAAAAAAGGATACATTTGAGTCAGTTGAAGTGAGGTGGATAAAGCTAGAGCTTGTCATATATAGTGAAGAAAGTCAGAAAGACAAATACAAATGTCATATATTAATTCATATATGTAGAATCTAGAAAAAATGGTACTGATGAACCTATTTTCAGGGCAGGAATGTAGATGCAAACACAGAGAACAAAGTTTTGCAGTGATGGAAGGAGAGAATGGGGCAAACTGAGAGAGCAGCATTGACATATATACACATGTGTATAATATATAGTTAATGGGAACTTGCCATATAGCACAGGGAGCTCAGCTTGGCGCTCTGTGATGACCTAGAGGGGTAGAAAGGAGAAGCTGGAAGAGGAAGGAGGCTCAAGTGGGAGGGAATATGTGTACTTATGTCTAATTTATGTTGGTGTATGGCAGAAACCAATGCAACATTATAAAGAAATTATCCTCCAATTCAAAATAAAGTCAAAGAAAACTTTAAAAGATATTAGCAAATCGCCCTTTGGAAATCTATTATAATTCATCATTATTATTACAACTATTATTATTATTACTGTATTGGTTTGTAGAAGATTTATGAATTCTATATATTCATATTTCTATGCATTTCATAAAATATGTGTTTACTGCAAAATTGATGTCTGATATATTTTGACATTATTCATGTTAAAAGTTTCAAATCATAGATATATACTGTATAAAAGAATCAAGAAAATATTAGTATATTTCTTTCTATATCTAATTTGTAAAGAATATGTTCTTCACTCCAATAGTATACAGATATTTTTTTACTTCTTTTTTTTTAGTTGTTTCAAGTTTAAGGTTTAGAATTTTTAATTATTTGGAATTTGCTTAGTCAGGTAGTATGGGAAGTACTATTTTTTTCAGTATAAAGTTCAAAGCACTAGCATATTGTATCAGTAAAATAGTCAAATAGTAATTCATTTTCCCTTCTGACTTGATAAACCATAATTTTAATATATAAAATTTTTCATTGATGTGTAGAATATTTGAACCCTGTTTCCTTCGTCAATTCATTTTCTGCTTCAACTTCTCATAGTGCTATATTTTTATGTGCATACTAAGAAATGAAGGTGAGTTCTCCTTTCATTGTTCTTTCTATTTATTCCTATTATGAATGGCTATCGGTTGTTTCCTAACTTTAATTTTTACAAGTTTATTACAAAAATATAGGAAGTCATATGATATTTCAAATTCAGTTTAAATATTCTAAAAATTTTATTTTCACTGTCTTCAGAATTGAATTACAAACCAAAAAGTTTTTAAACATAGTATTATATGTTTAGTTAGGTAAATGGAAATATTTTTCCTATTTGCCATGTTCTGCCTTAAAGAAGGATTATTTCTTTTTTCCAGCTGATATATTATTAATAGTATAGGATTTGAGCATTAATCTCTTTTTAATGACATTTATGTATTTGCATAATTTCATAATATGCAAATCATTTATCATTCTTAGAGACTCCAATATGCAAATTATTATATTTTTTCATAATATGCAAATTATGTCCCATTCTTTGAGATGCCAGTGGACTTTAGCTTTTCAGGCTCCTCTGTCCATGGAGATTCTCCAGCCAAAAATACTGGAGTGGATTGCCATGCCCTCCTCCAGGTGATCTTCCCAACCAGGGATAGAACCCAGGTATCCCTCATTGCAGGCAGAGTCTTTCCCAGAACCACCGGGGAAACTCAAAAATCCTGGACTGTGTAGCCTATCACTTCTCCCTGGCAACTTCCTGACCCAGGAATCAAACCAGGGTCTCCTACAGGTCTTCATTGCAGGTGGATTCTTTACCAGCTAAGCTACCAAGGAAGCCCATATGCAATAATGTGGTTATAATAATGTGGACTTTACTTAAGCTCTTTGAAATAATCTTACATGTGAATAAAGTTTTCTTTATATTATTTGAAATTGAATTATTTCCTTGTTTATCATTAATATTTTTAAATTGTCTGCTGTGCTGATTCAAAGCTGTGAACATTTCTTAGCAAATTGTATTATATGTTTATAAAGGTAGATGAAAAAAATCTAAAATATAAAGCTCTAATTCTGATTATTTTATTTTGTTCCATTTCACAGTTTTCAGTTCCCTATTCTGGATGCTACAGTATTTTGCTGGATTTCAGTGCTTAGCGATTATATTAAAAATAGCAAAAATTCAGGTTCTATGTTGGCTAATGATCAAGTCATACTTGCTCATCCTTCACATTAATCAGATTCCACAAACCTCTGAGTATTCTTTGAAATTATGACTCAGGATATGCCATCTGCTCTAATCCAGTCAGTTTTGTCACTTTACCACCCCAAAAAATATACTCTTCCACTACCATCAACAAAAACTCTGTAAACCTTTCCCTTTGTAGTATTCTTATCCTCTTTTAAATTATAATTCCCAAGCAAACACTCATGAGCCCCAGGCCATGTTCATCACTTATGGTTTTTTAATCTATGATGTATTCTTCATGTTTAACTACTCTCACACTTACTATAAGGTTATATCTTTTTCTTGTATACTAATATTCCATAGAAAAATGGCCCTGGAATTTATTCTTAAATTCTTGAGATTAATGATTTTATTTCTTCTAAAAACACAAAAAATAGCATTCTGTCATTAAATGACAGCTTCAGTTAATACATTTCTGGAGAAAATTCTATAATTTATTAATGCATCTACTCCACATTGTCAGAGACAGCACAGAATATTGAACTTGGTTCAACATAATTCTCTTAAAAACAGTTACTAAAGAAGTACTTGTTCATCAAAAATTTCATCATTAGACTTAAAAAGAATAATGTATCTTCTAAAAATTTTAACACACTTCCAGTGTATTGGTTACACACTGGGAACATTCTTCTTCATTTGCTGATGGTGTTAGAAGATAATAAATCAGGAAAACTTTCATCAAAATATAACTGTGTCCTTGAATATAACAAAAACAACAACAACAAAGGAAAACTATCGCTTTTCAAAATGGTAAATTGGCTTTTAAATATATTTTTAAAATTTACTGAAGTCTGTAAAATAGACAGGAATAAGATAAACAATGACCTGTAGGGAAAAATCAAAGACTGACCGACACTGCTGTTCTTAATAGGTGCTGCTGCTGTTAACAAACCACCTAGATCCATCAAAAGTTGATTCTAAAAGATTGAGGATGAGGTCTCAACCCTGATTGAAATGAAATGTCAGCAAGGATAAGAGAAGAAAGATGGAGATTGTATTAAAAGAGAAACTATGTTCAGAAATAAGCTTTGGGACATACACGAATCTAAAATGGCATCTATATCCAGCAGAGCAAATTCATGGGGTCTAGAAAACTAGGTTAGTTTGTCTTTTTGAAGCACTTGTTGAATTCAGAGTTGAATCTGAACATAAATGGATTTAAAAGAGAATCCTTTTTATTGATTTCCAAGCTAAGATGACATATGAGGCAGAGAAGTAGAAAGGAATAAAAATTGCTAAGGCTGTAAAAGCTTGCTATTTTCTTTCTTTCTTACAGTTTTCAGTAAGAGTATAAACTATGTACATTTATCTACTTTAAGAAATTGTTTACAGTATGCCATGCTGAGAAAACTGGCCATTAGTTTCCTTGATTTTCTTCATATCAGCTCCTACCTTATTCCACACACTAGAAATTATAAAATGACTAGGAGTCCAGACTCCCACTGACGCTATAATTTGAAGACAAGGGCAAGAGATTTACTATTTCAAGGAGGCAGTTGGATGTGATGGAAAGAATATTGCATTAGTCCTTAAAGTCTAGGGTTTTAATTTCAGTTCTGACAATTCAGGCAGTGGGTTCTGGAAGTCTCAATCTCTATGAAACTCACTGTTTCCTCATTTAAAATGAGGAGAATAATCCTTAATGTTTCCCTGACTAATCTCCTGACTGCATTCAGTTTTTAAACTATGTGGAAATGTGAAGAAATGTACAAATGTGGCATTTTACTATTTCTGCATATTCAATTTTAAAAGTCTATCAACTCACTATCTCTCATATAATCAACCCTTCTTCTGTTTCACCTTGTTAAATCATCCTTACATGTCACTTCTTGGTATATAATCATACCAACCTTAGCCTTCAGCTCAACTCCAAATAAAACTCATGACAATATTTTTTTCCTTGTATCATCAACTTTGCAGTTCTCTTACAATGATATATTTTCCCTTACATTTTCTTAGAAAGCTATGTCCCTCTTTGAATTAACTGATATTGCTTTTTCTTTAAAGTACAAACCAAATTCCTCCAAATATTGTTCAGTTGAATTCATCCTTTCTTATACTCACTCATTCACAGCCTATATCTCTCATCATAAAAATAACACAGAAAAGTCAACTAAATGAGGATAAGTTAAAATATTCCACTGTATATAACAAACTATTACCTTTTCTATCAGTTCTATGCCCAAAATAAGTCAAAGAAACATCAATCATCATTGTGGAATTCACTTACATGACTTCAAAACAAGTTTGTACTAAATGAAGGTAACACAGGAATGACACAATTGGTTCAAAGAATAAAAAATAATAATCTACTGATTGATATCTAATAATCAGCATACTTTGCTGAACCACAATTTTTCAGTCATGCAAGTCTTCCTCTGATGTTTAAGAATAGAATGAAAAAAGAAAAAAAAAGACTAGAATGAAATTGTGTTTGCTAAAAGACAAATTAAGAGAATCACATTTTGGACTCTTACAAGAAAATTAAAATATCGTCCAGGACTTAAATGCAAGATGTTTAGAAAAGATTTGGCCAATTCAGTACATAAAAGTCAATTTTATTAGTTGAAAATGATGATTCCATCATAGATGGGGAAAAAAACCATAGCCTTGATTAGACAGATCTTTGTTGGCAAAGTAATGTCTCTGCTTTTTAATATGCTATCTAGGTTGGTCATAACTTTCCTTTCAAGGAGTAAGTGTCTTTTAATTTCATGGCTGCAATCACCATCTGCAGTGATTTTGGAGCCCCAAAAAATAAAGTCTGACACTGTTTCCACTATTTCCCCATCTATTTACCATGAAGTGATGGGACTAGATGTCACGGTCTTAGATTTTTGAATGTTGAGTTTTAAGCTAGCTTTTTCACTCTCCTTTCACCTTCATCAAGAGGCTCTTTAGTTCATCTTCACTTTCTGCCATTAGAGTGATGTCATCTGCATATCTGAGGTTATTGACATATCTCCCAAAAATCTTGATTCCAGCTTGAGCTTCATCCAGCCCAGCATTTTGCATAGTGCGTTCTGCATATAAGTCAAATAAGCAGGGTAACAACATACAGCCTTGACATACTCCTTTCACAATTTTGAACCAATTTATTGTTCCATTTCAAGTTCTAACTGTTGCTTCTTGTTATGTGTACATGTGTCTCAGGATACAGAAATAGTGGTCTGGTATTCCCATTTCTTTAAGAGTTTTTGCAATAAGTGAGATAAAAAACACTCTGGAGGCAACAAATAGTAGAATAACGGAGGCAGAAGATAGGATTAGTGAATTAGAAGACAGAATGGTAGAAATAAATGAATCAGAGAGGGAAAAAAAAAAACGAATTAAAAGAAATGAGGACAATCTCAGAGACCTCCAGGACAATATTAAACGCTACAACATTCGAATCATAGGAGTCCCAGAAGAAGACAAAAACAAAGACCATGAGAAAATACTTGAGGAGATAATTGTTGAAAACTTCCCTAAAATGGGGAAGGAAATAATTACCCAAGTCCAAGAAATCCAGAGAGTCCCAAACAGGATAAACTGAAAGCGAAACACCCCAAGACACATATTAATCAAATTAACAAAGATAAAACACAAAGAACAAATATTAAAAACAGCAAGGGAAAAACAACAAATAACACACAAGGGAATTCCCATAAGGATAACAGCTGATCTTTCAATAGAAACTCTTCAAGCCAGGAGGGAATGGCAAGACATACTTAAAGTGATGAAAGAAAATAAGCTACAGCCCAGATTACTGTACCCAGCAAGTATCTAATTCAAAGATGAAGGAGAAATCAAAAGCTTTACAGGCAAGCAAAAGCTGAGAGAATTCAGCACCACCAAACCAGCTCTCCAACAAATACTAAAGGATATTCTCTAGACAGGAAACACAAAAAGGGTGTATAAATTCGAACCCAAAACAATAAAGTAAATGACAACAGGATCATCAGATCAGATCAATCACTCAGTCGTGTCCAGCTCTTTGCGACCCCATGAATCGCAGCACGCCAGGCCTCCTTGTCTCTTACCAACTCCCTGAGTTCACCCAGACTCATGTCCATTGAGTCAGTGATGCCATCCAGCCATCTCATCCTCTGATGGCCCCTTCTCCTCCTGCCCCAAATCCCTCCCAGCATCAGAGTCTTCTCCAATGAGTCAACTCTTCGCATGAGGTGGCCAAAGTACTGGAGTTTCAGCTTTGGCATCATTCCTTCCAAAGAAATCCCAGGGCTGATCTCCTTCAGAATGGACTGGTTGGATGTCCTTGCAGTCCAAGGGACTCTCAAGAGTCTTCTCCAACACCACAGTTCAAAAGCATCAATTCTTCGGCGCTCAGCCTTCTTCACAGTCCAACTCTCACATCCATTCACAACCACAAGAAAAACCATAGCCTTGACTAGATGGACTTTTGTTGGCAAAGTAATGCCTCTGTTTTTGAATATGCTATAACAGGATCATACTTATCAATAATTACCTTAAATGTAGATGGGTTGAATGCCCCAAACAAAAGACAAAGACTGGATGAATGAATACAAAAACAAGACCCCTATATATGTTGTCTACAAGAGACCCACCTCAAAACAGGGGGCACATACAGACTGAAAGTGAAGGGCCGGATAAAAATTTTCCATGCAAATAGAGACCAAAAGAAAGCAGGAGTAGCAATACTCATATGAGATAAAATAGACTTTAAAACAAAGGCTGTGAAAAAAAGACAAAGAAGGTCACTACATAATGATCAAAGGATCAATCCAAGAAGAAGATATAACAATTATAAATGTATATGCACCCAACATAGGAACACCGGAATATGTAAGACAGTTGCTAACAAGTATGAAAGGGGAAATTAACAATAACACAATAATAGTGGGAGACTTTAATACCCCACTCACATTTATGGATAGATCAACTAAACAGAAAATTAACAAGGAAACACAAACTTTAAATGATACAATAGACCAGTTAGACCTAATTGATATCTATCGGACATTTCACCCCAAAACAATGAATTTCGCCTTTTTGTCAAGCGCACATGGAACCTTCTCCAGGATAGATCACATCCTGGGCCATAAATCTAGCCTTGGTAAATTCAAAAAAATTGAAATCTTTCCAAGCATCTTTTCTGACCACAATGCAGTAAGATTAGCTCTCAATTATAGGAGAAAAGCTATTAAAAATTCCAAAATATGGAGGCTGAACAACACGCTGCTGAATAACCAACAAATCACAGAAGAAATCAAAAAAGTAACCAAAATTTGCATAGAAATGAATGAAAATGAAAACACAACAACCCAAAACCTATGGGATACTGTAAAAGCAGTCCTAAGGGGAAAGTTCATAGCAATACAGGCATACCTCAAGAAACAAGAAAAAAGTAAAATAAATAACCTAACTCTACACCTAAAGCAACTAGAAAAGGAAGAAATGAAGAACCCCAGGGTTAGTAGAAGGAAAGAAATCTTAAAAATTAGGGCAGAAATAAGTGCAAAAGAAACAAAACAGACCATAGCAAAAATCAACAAAGCCAAAAGCTGGTTCTTTGAAAGATAAATAAAATTGACAAACCATTAGCCAGACTCATCAAGAAACAAAGGGAGAAAAATCAAATCATAAAATTAGAAATGAAAATGGAGAGATCACAACAGACAACACAGAAATACAAAGGATCATATGAGACTACTATAAGCAATTATATGCCAATAAAATGGACAACGTGGAAGAAATGGACAAATTCTTAGAAAAGTACAACTTTCCAAAACTGGACCAGGAAGAAATAGAAAATCTTAACAGACCCATCCCAAGCACAGAAATTTAAGCTGTAATCAGAAATCTTCCAGCAAACAAAAGCCCAGGTCCAGACAGCTTCACATCTGAATTCTACCAAAAATTTAGAGAAGAGCTAACACCTATCCTACCTAAACTCTTCCAGAAAATTTCAGAGGAAGGTAAACTTCCAAACTCATTCTATGAGGCCACCACCATCATCCTAATACCAAAACCTGACAAAGATGTCACAAAAAAAGAAAACTACAGGCCAATATCACTGATGAACATAGATGCGAAAATCCTTAACAAAATTCTAGCAATCAGAATCCAACAATATATTAAAAAGATCATACACCATGACCAAGTGGGCTTTATCCCAGGGATGCAAGGATTCTTAAATATCTGCAAATCAATCAATGTAATACACCACATTAACAAATTGGAAAATGAAAACCAAATGATTATCTGAATAGATGCAGAGAAAGCCTTTGACAAAATACAACATCCATTTATGATAAAAACTCTCCAGAAAGCAGGAATAGAAGGAACATACCTCAACATAATAAAAGCTATATATGACAAGCCCACAGCAAACATTATCCTCAATGGTGAAAAATTGAAAGCATTTCCCCTAAAGTCAAGAACAAGAAAGGGTGCCCACTTTCACCATTACTATTCAACATAGTTTTGGAAGTTTTGGCCACAGCAATCAGAGCAGAAAAAGAAATAAAAAGAATCCAAATTGGAAAAGAAGAAGTAAAACTCTCACTGTTTGCAGATGACATGATCCTCTACATAGCAAACCCTAAAGACTCCACCAGAAAATTACCAGAAAATTACTAGAACTAATCAATGAATATAGTAAAGTTGCAGGATATAAAATCAACATCCAGAAGTCCCTTGCATTCCTATACACTAATAATGAGAAAATAGAAAGAGAAATTAAGAAAACAATTCCATTCACCATTGCAACCAAAACAATAAAATACTTAGGAATATATCTACCTAAAGAAACTAAAGACCTATGTATAGAAAACTATAAAACACTGGTGAAAGAAATCAAAGAGGACACTAATAGATGGAGAAATATACCATGTTCGTGGATTGGAAGAATCAATATAGTGAAAATGAGTATACTAGCCAAAGCAATTTATAGATTCAAAGAAATCCCTATCAAGCTACCAACGATATTCTTCACAGAGCTGGAACAAATAATTTCACAATTTGTACGGGGGAAAAAAAAAAAAACTCAAATAATCAAAGCAATCTTGAGAAAGAAGAATGGAACTGGAGGAATCAAGCTGCCTGACTTCAGGCTGTACTACAAAGCCACAGTCATCAAGACAGTATGGTACTGGCACAAAGACAGAAATATAGATCAATAGAACAAAATAGAAAGCCCAGAGATAAATCCATGCAACTATGGACACCTTATCTTTGACAAAGGAGACAAGAATATACAATGGATTAAAGACAATCTCTTTAAGAAGTGGTGCTGGTAAAACTGGTCAACCACTTGTGAAAGAATGAAACTAAGGCAACGGCACCCCACTCCAGTACTCTTGCCTGGAAAATCCCATGGATGGAGAAGTCTGGTGGGCTGCAGTCCATGGGGTCTCTTAGAGTTGGACTCGACTGAGCGACTTCTCTTTCACTTTTCACTTCCATGTATTGGAGAAGGAAATGACAACCCACTCCAGTGTTCTTGCCTGGAGAATCCCAGGGATGGTGGAGCCAGGTGGGCTGCCGTCTCTGGGGTCACACAGAGTCAGACACAACTGAGCAACTTAGCAGTAGCAGCAGCAGAACACTTTCTAACACCATACACAAAAATAAACTCAAAATGGATTAAAGATCTCAACGTAAGACAGAAACTATAAAACTCCTAGAGGAGAACATAGGCAAAACACTCTCTGACATACATCACAGGAGGATCCTCTATGACCCACCTCCCAGAATATTGAAAATAAAAGCAAAAATAAGCAAATGGGACCTAGTTAAACTTAAAAGCTTCTGCACAACAAAGGAAACTATAAGCAAGGTGAAAAGACAGCCTTCAGAATGGGAGAAAATAATAGCAAATAAAGCAACTGACAAATAGCTAATCTCAAAAATATACAAGCAACTCCTACAGCTCAATTCCAGAAAAATAAATGACCCAATCAAAAAATGGGCCAAAGAACTAACTAGACATTTCTCCAAAAAAGACATACAGATGGCTAACAAACACATGAAAAGATGCTCAACATCACTCACTATCAGAGAAATGCAAATCAAAACCACTATGAGGTACCATTTCACGCCAGTCAGAATGGCTGCGATCCAAAAGTCTACAAGCAATAAATGTTGGAGAGGGTGTGGAGAAAAGGGAACCCTCTTACACTGTTGGTGGAAATGCAAACTAGTACAGCCACTATGGAGAACACTGTGGAGATTCCTTTAAAAACTGGAAACAGAACTGCCTTATGATCCATCCATCCTACTGCTGGGCATACACACTGAGGAAACCACAATTGAAAGAAATGCGTGTACCCCAATGTTCATCGCAGCACTGTTTATAATAGCCAGGACATGGAAGCAACCTAGATGTCCATCAGCAGATGAATGGATAAGAAAGCAGTGGTACATATACACAATGAAGTATTACTCAGCCATTAAAAACAATACATTTGAAGCAGTTCTAATGAGGTGGATGAAACTGGAGCCTATTATACAGAGTGAAGTAAGCCAGAAAGAAAAACACCAATACAGTATACTAACACACATATATGGAATTTAGAAAGATGGTAACAATAACCCTGTATACGAGACAACAAAAGAGACACTGATGTATAGAACAGTCTTTTGAACTCTGTGGGAGAGGGAGAGGGTGGGATGATTTGGGAGAATGGCATTGAAACATGTATAATATCGTATATGAAACAAGTTGCCAGTCCAGGTTCGATGCACGATACTGGATGCTTGGGGCTGATGCACTGGGACAACCCAGAGGGATGGTATGGGGAGGGAGGAGGCTTCAGGATGGGGAACACGTGTATACCTGTGGTGGATTCATGTTGATATATGGCAAAATCTAATACAATATTGTAAAGTTAAAAAATAAAAAATTTAAAAAAAAGAGTTTTTGAGTTTGTTGTGATACACAGTCAAAGTCTTTAGCATAGTCAAGAGAGCAGAAGTAGATGATTTTCTGGAATTACCTTGCTTTTTCTATAATCCAACAGATGTTGACAATTTGATCTCTGGTTCCTCTGTCTTTTCTAAATACAGCTTGTACATCTGGAAGTGCTCAGTTCATGTATTGTTGAGGCCTAGCTTGAAGGATTTTGTGCATTACCTTGCTAGCATGTTAAATTCAGGCAATTGTGCTATAGTTTAAATATTCTTTGGCATTGCCTGTCTTGGAACTAGAATGAAAACTGACGTTTTCCATTCCTGTGGCCACTGTTGATTTTTCCAAATTTGCAGGCATATTGAGTGCATCACTTTAATAGAATCATCATTTATAACTTGAAATAACTCAACTGGAATTCCATCACCTCCACTAACTTTGTTCATAGAAATGCTTCCTAAGGTCCCCTTCACTTCACACTCCAGGATGTCTGGCTCTAGGTGAGTGATCACACCATCGTGGTTATCCAACTCATTAAAACCTTTTTTGTACAGGTCTGTGTATTCTTGTCATCACTTCTTAATATCTTTGCTTTTATTTCTGTGCCTTTTCTTTATTGTGCCCATCTTTATGAGATGTTCCCTTGGTATCTCTAATTTTCTTGAAGATATCTCTAGTCTTTCCCATTCTATTGTTTTCCTCTATTTCTTTGCTTTGTTCACTTAAAGAAGCTTTATCTCTCCTTACTATTCTTTGGATCTCTACATTCAGATGAATATATAAAGTTATTATTAGATAAATATTATTGTTAGTAAATATTTTATTAGATAAATTATATATAAATATATAATTTTATATGTATATATATACTACTTGGTCACTTCAGTGGTGTCTGACTTTGTGAGACCCAATGGACAATAGCCCACCTGGCTCCTCTGTCCATGGGATTCTCTAGGCAAGAGTACTGGAGTGGGTTGCCATACCTTCCTCCAGGGGATTTTCCTGACCCAGGAATTGAACCCAGAT
This sequence comes from Bos mutus, assembly GCF_027580195.1. Lineage (NCBI taxonomy): Eukaryota > Metazoa > Chordata > Mammalia > Artiodactyla > Bovidae > Bos > Bos mutus. Next base: position 40,802,537 of record NC_091628.1, on the reverse strand, counting down.
CTCCTGCATGGTAAGCAGTTTCTTTACCACTGAGCCACTAATGAATCCCATTATAGATATACAATTATCCCCTTTAGATAAAAAGAGATGTGAATATAAATAAACCATTAAAATAATAACAATAAACCATTAAAATAAATAATTTATTTTGCATTATCATTTCCCAAACTGTTCTACTTTATTTAGATGTATTATCTAAGTCTTATAAAATTCCTTAAACTTTATTATTATCATTATTTATTTACATTCAAGCTGGCCAGCAAGTTTATATGTATGCATGAATATTTTTATATATGTAGAATTTGGCTGAATAAATATATACCTTACATTATTTTTTAAATTGGTCATAAAATTTTCCCCATTGGTATGGGGAGGGAGGAGGGAGGAAGTTCAGGATGGGGAACACGTGTATACCTGTGGCAGATTCATGTTGATATATGGCAAAACCAATACAATATTGTAAAGTCAAAAATAATAATAATAATAATAATAATACCAACAATAGCTAATCAATACCAATTTTTGAAATAATGTAAAATATATTTTCATTCAGTGTATGGCATTCCCTGTTGACTCAAATGGTAAAGAATCTGCCTCTAATACAGGAGACCCAGGTTCAACCCCCCAGTCAAGAAGATCCCCTGGAGAAGGAAATGAATATATGTGTACATGTTTACATTATTCTAGATGCCCTTGTTTATAGGAGTAATATGATTGAAGATCCTTAAAACAATTTTCAAGGCTTGAGATAGCCCCATCAATAGATAAAAATTGTCTCCACGTTCTGTAGACAAGAACTATGCCTACAGAGTTTAAGCATGTGCTATGGTTACATTGTTGTTGTTATTGTTGTTAAGTGCTAAATCTTATCTGACTTTTTGTGACCCCATGAACTGAAACCCACCAGATGCCTCTGTCCATGGGATTTCCCATGCAAGAATACCAGAGTAGGTTGCCATTTCCTTCTCCAGGCCTTCTTCCTTACTGTGTCTCCTGCATTGGCAGAGATATTCTTTACCACTGAGCCACCAAGGAAGCCCCATATTTATATAGTGATGAACAATAATCCCTTGTGGGAAAACAGTGTATAGAGTCAAAGAAAATAATAAACCAAAGCTAAGATAATGAGGGATCAATCAAAAACAATACTGAACATAATAAAATGTTAGCTTTCCTTATCAGTCCCATGTGAGGAGACTCATGGAAAATGTAATAAAGGAGAGCAATGTCAAAGTAAAGCAACCTGTGTTCATAGATATGTAACATAACTCTACCATATTGTGTTTAGGCGCCCAGGTGGGCACTGCAGTGATTTGTACAAAAAAGTGGTGAAATTAGGAAACTGTCACTACACCAAGAGCTGAATATCACAGAGAAACCCCACATTTTTTAAACAAAAACACAAAGGCATAAAACATAAACATTCAGTATTATTTCTACTAGAATCTTCTACTTTAAGAGCTGAATATCACAGAGAAAAAACACAATGTTTAATGTAACACAAAATCATAAATCACCAATATTCAGTATTATTTCCACTAGAGTATTTTACTAGAGTGTTCTACTTGATTCCTTCTTCTTATAATATGAATCTTCAGATCTTCAAATATTTTTAGAAGTTCATGCTGGCTATAAAAGACAATCTTTTATTTTACTTTTTTCTCAACATTATTAAAGAGTATTACAAACATAATAAACACAAATCATCAACAAAACCTTAAACATCCAGTTGACATTTCCCTTCAGACTTAAAGAAAACTTCCACAGAGTATTTTTCCTCTTCCAAGAAGTTGAAAACAGTATTTAAGAATAAGGTGGGTTAAGATGATATTAATTCAAGAAATATGTAATTAAATTTACAATTTTTGTAACCATCATCTAACATTTATCAAGCACTCATATTATGTTGTGTGCTACATAAATGCACACCCATTACGTCTTGCATTGTTCTTTTTCTGTTGACAACAAAGGCTCTGTGTGCATGTCTCTAACAAAAAAAAAAAAATAAAGGATGCAATCAACAATACTTTTCAAACTATGTAAAAAGTAAATAAATAGGTACATGAATGATCCCTCAGTTCAGTTCAGGGGCTCAGTCGTGTCTGACTCCTTGTGACCCCATGAATCACAGCATGCCAGGCCTCCCTGTCCATCATCAACTCCTGGTGTTCACTCAGACTCACGTCCATCGAGGCAGTGATGACATCCAGCCATCTCATTCTCTGTTGTCCCCTTCTCCTCCTGCCCCAAATCCCTCCCAGCATCAGGGTCTTTTCCAATGAGTCAATTCTTCGCATGAGGTGGCCAAAGTACTGAAGTTTCAGCTTTAGCATCATTCCTTCCAAAGAAATTCCAGGGCTGATCTCCTTCAGAATGGACTAGTTGGATCTCCTTGTGTTTGAAGGAATGACCCTTCATCTCAAAATTCACCTAAATCTCTCTTCTAGATCTGTGACCTCCTAAGAGGGGCGAACACACAAGGGAACATTTGTGTATAATCAAGTGGGAAGCAGGAAAAGGAACAAGATGGTTATTTACATTCATTTTTACTTAAGGAAAGAAATTTAGCTTTGGTAATATTCAGCTACGGTCATTTTTTGTTTTATAGATCAGGTGGCCATATGTTAAAGGATAGATTATGTATGCAGATGTCAGGAGCCGCGTTACGCATTACTGACAAAATAGAGGCAGAGCCCCCAACCCCGTCTCCTTGTCCCGCAGGCACGGACCCAGGATGAAGGAGTTAGGTCTCGTCATTCTGACTTGATCTTTCCTTTCTTCGGTTGAGTTGGCTGGAAAGAATATTAAGGTGCTTATTGTTCTTTAGAGAAACATGAGAAAGCACAAAGCCTTCTGCAGTTGTGCCTAGAAAATAATCTATAAAGTAACCATTGACATTTGGTCAAGAATCTTTACAAAAAATGTCCCAGGCTGAGCACATAGGCTGCAGCTTGAGGCCATGGGAAGGATTGTTATCTGAGACCTGTTTGTGAGGGAAATATTTATGGCAAAGAAATTTGCTGAGTTTAAGGTTTAGGAATAATTAAGAATAGCTAGACCCCTTTTTAGGAGATAGTGATCTTAAGATGTTAGGGGCAAATGGGTTTAGAAAGATAAGAATTAAACTGAGGAATGTAGCATGAGTTACAATGTAATCACAAGTTAAGTACAGGACACATAAAAAGAAATAGATAATAGATAGTAAAGCTGCTTCTGAGAGAATCGCTGAAGCAGGAACTCTGTTTGTAGGACAACAATGATTTCTGGAGACAATAAATCTGTGTGGGGGAAACTAAAAATGTCAAACCTCTGACCTGATGCTTTTGTCAAAGTATTAAAAACAACAACAACAAAAAAAACTGAAGCTTGAAATAAACATATAGTTCCATACTATGAGTCAGAGGCTACATCATCGTCCACCGATACCACTCATCACTTCAGGCTGATTCCCTGGCTGCTGGAGCTGGACTCTGGTATGCAGGAAAAAAAGTTTATCTTTACAGGAGACAAGCACTTAGAAGCTCACCATTTTGCTTTCATTTTATGGCAGTTTATTGCAGTTTACATGTTCTCAGGTCCTTACTCACTCAGTCGTGTCCCACTCTTTGCAACCCTAATGGGCTGTAGCCTGCCAGTCTCCTCTGTCTATGGGGATTCTCCAGGCAGGAATATTGGAGTGGGTTGCCATTTCCTCCTTCAGGGGATCTTCCAAATCCAGGGATGGAACCCTGGTCTACCGCACTGCAGGCAGATTCTTTACCATTGGACCTACCAGGAAAGCCCCAAAATACTGAAGTAGATAGCCTATCTCTTCTCCCAAGGAACTTCCCAACCCAGGAATTGAACCAGAGTCTCCTACATTGCTGGTGGATTCTTTACCTGCTGAGTTACCAGGGAAGCCACGGTAAAGAATCCGCCTGCCAAAGTAGAAGTGGATTCAATCCCTGTGTCTGGAAGATCCCCTGGAGAAGTAAACGGCAATCAACTCCAGTATTCTTGCCTGGGAAATCCCATGGATAGAGGAGCGTGGCAGGCTACAGTCCATTGGGTCTCAGAAGAGTCAGACACTACTTAGCGATTAAATAGTTAAATAGTTTGCAAATTACTCTATTTAGCTTCAATACTAACTTATTTCAATACTAACTTAATACAAATTTGATAAGCTGTTTGAAAGCTTCCTACCTCCCTTCCTAAAATCTGTATTGACACAAGACCAATTATGCAAGCATAAGCTTCCTTGGTGGCTCAGACCATACAGAATCTGCCTGCAATGCAGGAGACCCAAGTTCAAACCTTGGGTTGGAAGCATCCCTGGGGAAGGGAATGGCAACCCACTCCAGTATTCTCGCCTGGAGAATTCCATGGACAGAAGAACCTGGCAAGCTAAAGTTCATGGGGTTGCAAAGAGTCAGACAAAACTGAGTGACTAACACTTTCACAGTTCCAAACAAACACCAAGAAAATGACAGCATTGACTGTCATTTAAATATTCAAGTGAAAACAATCATAATTTAATCAGATATAAAATTGAGTTGCTCAAAAATTCAGAAAAGTATTATCTAGAACACAGTTTTAAATATGGATTGGTATCTACTCTATTTAATCAGAATATTAGATTTGAAATTCATTTATTGCATATCATAGAACAATTAATACTCAACGTGGTTGCAAGAATTTGCATAAAAATCATTGATATAAATAATATTATACTGTTATTTAACTGTATTTTTAATATAAATTTATTTTATACTGTTATTTAACTGTATTTTAAAATTTTGAAATGCAGTTAAATCTTTACAGTAATTTGCTAAAAGGTAGTGATTTGACTGAGAAATATTTTTTCCACATACATAAAAAATGTTGAGAATGTAACATTTATCACGAGGGAAGAGTAAATAGTTCATAGAATTTGAAGACAGATTGCACTTCTTTCTTTGTACAAAAGAAAAGAGACCCAAATATATTGCCCTATCATTTTTGCTCTGCTGCTGCTCCTGCTGCTAAGTCGCATCAGTCGTGTCCGACTCTGTGCAACCCCATAGTTGGCAGCCCACCAGACTACTTCGTCCCTGGGGTTCTCCAGGCAAGAACACTGGAGTGGGTTGTCATTTCCTTCTCCAATGCATGAAAGTGAAAAGTGAAAATGAAGTCGCTCAGTCATGTCTGACTCTTCATGACCCCCTAGACTGTAGCCTACCAGGCTCCTCTGTCCATGGGATTTTCCAGGCAAAAGTACTGGACTGGGTTGACATTTTTGCTCTAAAAGACACTTAAAAGGCAGTGTATTTTAAAAATATTCTATCCATCAACTTTTCTATTTATTTTTTTTTTAACTTTACAATATTGTATTGGTTTTGCCATATATCAACATGATCCACCACAGGTATACACGTGTCCCCCAGCCTGAACCCTCCTCCCTCCTCCCTCCCTGTACCATCCCTCTGGCTTGTCCCAGTGCACCAGCCCCAAGCATCTAGTATTGTGCATTGAACCTGGACTGGCGACTTGTTTCATATACGATATTATACATGTTTCAATGCCATTCTCCCAAATCATCCCACCCTCTCCCTCTCCCACAGAGTCCAAAAGACTGTTCTATACATCAGTGTCTCTTTTGTTGTCTCGTATACAGGGTTATTGTTACCATCTTTCTAAATTCCATATATATGTGTTAGTATACTATATTGGTGTTTTTCTTTCTGGCTTACTTCACTCTGTATAATAGGCTCCAGTTTCATCCACCTCATTAGAACTGCTTCAAATGTATTGTTTTTAATGGCTGAGTAATACTCCATTGTGTATATGTACCACTGCTTTCTTATCCATTCATCTGCTGATGGACATCTAGGTTGCTTCCATGTCCTGGCTATTATAAACAGTACTGCGATGAACATTGGGGTACACGTGTCTCTTTCCTTCTGGTTTTCTCAGTGTGTATGCCCAGCAGTGGGATTGCTGGGTCATAACGCAGTTCTATTTTGAGTTTTTTAAGGAATCTCCCCACTGTTCTCCGAGACAAGGCAATGGCACCCCACTCCAGTACTCTTGCCTGGAAAATCCCATGGATGGAGGAGCTTGGAAGGCTGCAGTCCATGGGGTCGCTGAGAGTCAGACACAACTGAGCGACTTCACTTTCACTTTTCACTTTCATGCATTGGAGAAGGAAATGGCAACCCACTCCAGTGTTCTTGCCTGGAGAATCCCAGGGACGGGGGAGCCTGGTGGGCTGCCGTCTATGGGGTCGCACAGAGTTGGACACAACTGAAGCAACTTAGCAGCAGCAGCAGCACACTATTCTCCATAGTGGCTGTACTAGTTTGCATTTCCACCAATAGTGTAAGAGGGTTCCCTTTTCTCCACACCCTCTCCAGCATTTATTGCTTGTAGACTTTTGGATCGCAGCCATTCTGACTGGCGTGAAATGGTACCTCATAGTGGTTTTGATTTGCATTTCTCTGATAATGAGTGATGTTGAGCATCTTTTCATGTGTTTGTTAGCCATCTGTATGTCTTCTTTGGAGAAATGTCTAGTTAGTTCTTTGGCCCATTTTTTGATTGGGTCATTTATTTTTCTGGAATTGAGCTGTAGGAGTTGCTTGTATATTTTTGAGATTAGTTGTTTGTCAGTTGCTTCGTTTGCTATTATTTTTTCCCATTCTGAAGGCTGTCTTTTTACCTTGCTTATAGTTTCCTTTGTTGTGCAGAAGCTTTTAAGTTTAACTAGGTCCCATTTGTTTATTTTTGCTTTTATTTCCAATATTCTGGGAGATGGGTCATAGAGGATCCTGGTGTGATGTATGTCAGTGAGTGTTTTGCCTATGTTCTCCTCTAGGAGTTTTATAGTTTCTGGTCTTACGTTGAGATCTTTAATCCATTTTGAATTTATTTTTGTGTAATGTGTTAGAAAGTGTTCTAGTTTCATTCTTTTACAAGTAGTTGACCAGTTTTCCCAGCACCACTTGTTAAAGAGATTGTCTTTAATCCACTGTAAATTTTTGCCTTCTTTGTCAAAGATAAGGTGTCCATAGGTGCATGGATTTATCTCTGGGCTTTCTATTTTGTTCCATTGATCTATATTTCTGTCTTTGTGCCAGTACCATACTGTCTTGATGACTGTGGCTGTGTAGTACAGCCTGAAGTCAGGCAGGTTGATTCCTCCAGTTCCATTCTTCTTTCTTGATTGCCATCAGCTCTTTAAAAAAAAGAAAACAGTAAACATATTTAATCTGCATATCTAAGAGGAAAAAAAGAGCATTTTAACAGAATCAGAAGATAAATACTCTTCAAAAGAACTGTGTGTGAGGTAAAGAGTATTTAGAAAACAGATATTTGAAAATATTTTCTTTGTTATGCTACTGAGTTCTTGGAAATGGCATTAGTACACCATTCATTAAAGAAACCTGTATCTGCACACTTAAGAAACATACAAAAATTTGAAGAGAGACGTTTCAGTTAAAATCTTCCAAAAACCAACCAGTCAGTTATAAAAACATTTGTAAAAAAATATATATAAAAATGCAGAGCATTGTGATTAGCTTGAAAAAAACAAGTGATTTGTAACAAGAAATATATAAATTTTGATGAAATTAAAAATAGATTCTTGTGGAATTTCAAAAAAGTAAATCTTAAATGGTGAATATAATTTGATGCTGATGATCAAGATAAAGCATGAAAGTTGCTGATAGGTTCTTCTTCCGTTTAGATATTTATATTTGGAGTTATCTCTTCCACCATTGATAAATATTCAAACTAAGGATTTAAAAACTGTTATGAGAATCAGACTTCAGTTTAACAAAATGTCAAGCAAATTAAAAAAATAATAATGAAGACTATTATTTAGAATAATTCAGTTATTTACTGAATTGCATATAAATAAATACACATATCTTGGGGAAACTTGCTCCATTTAAAAAGCTCCTAATCAGTGAAAGACAGATTAATCTTTATTGTACTGAGGTTATTAAACAAGGTTTTTAAAAGAATAATTGAATTGAATGGTGGGTTAAGAAAAATACTAATTTTAGAGGAGTATAAACAATAAAAGTGTCAAAGAGACCAGGAATTTAAGTAAAATAAATGAAACTTATAGTTTAGAATCAGAAACTGAATAGAAGAAAGTTTCACCAAAAAAAAAAAAGGAGGGGATGATGATAATTTTAGCGAAAGCATTGTTTCATTTAATTCCAGTAGCTCAATATCCATGTAACCTAATAACATTATCTCCATCTTCCATCTAAAGAAATACAAGTTTATAGAGCATAGTAAATTGTACAAGGCCATCAGGAAAAAGCAGAAAAAAATTTTATTAGAAAAATGATGCCCCATGTATGGATATTTTTGCTTAAATGTCAATTAACTACATAAATATTAGACTTCAGCCACTATAAATACACACAATGCATCACCCAGTAAGCATTAAATGTTAAATTAATGTTATTAAAAATTTTAAATAAATATGTTGTGAGGAAATGTATTGTAAAACACAGGGAATATAGCCAGTTGTAAATTGAACTTAACCTTTAAACTTATATATAAATAAATAAATTTTTAAATAAATATAATGCATACTAAATGAGATTGGATATATGCAAAATAAGATGAAAGATACTTTCAAAAGATATTCTGATCTTTTTGGTATACTGATACAAATTTTTTCAAAGATTTTTTGAAATGTCTACTAATAAATTCTCTATACATACATTATTGAATTATCACTTCAGAGTGAAAATGACATGCACCCCTTTGAGTGCCATCTTTATTAGTTTACTCTGCTAAAGAAAGATGTGTATAAAAGTAACCCACCTTTGGAAAGTCGTAAATTACATTTTATTAATAATTGCTTTCCATATAAACCCAAAGAAGCCCAGATCATTTGTTTATTTTTAATTAAAAGGCAAATTTACTGAACATAATTGAACTTTGAAAATACACTTAAATCTGATTTTCTATTAGTGAAATCTTTCTCATCAATAATTTAACTACTAAATTGATAAATCCCAAAGCATTTCTTTTAAAAACCTCATTAGCATTCCTACATTCTCTTTCCCCTGTAGCTCCTGTTTAATTATAGCAAAACCTTTATTCAGATACAACCCCAGAGAAAATTTTTAAAAAGTTGTTCCCTAGCAGATATGAGATCTAACTAAAGGTCACACAAAATTCTCCAGGAAGCCCATGGGATACTAGTGGTGTGTTAGGACCGAGCTACTGTCCTTGGGGAAGTCGTCCTTCCCAGATCTCTGAATACAAAAATATGTCACGCTGGTTAAACTTTTATATACTTTCTTTTTCAAGAAATAATTTTGTGATTAATTGCAAATCAACTAATACTTTCTTTTTTCTCATTTTCTCTGTTAGATTATGATTTTAATTTCATTTTATTAATTCATTGTATGAATTTAACTTGTTTACCCTATTATAATCATGTAAAGTTTTTCCTATGGATTACCATTTCTATTAAAGCTTTGACACACCTACTGATATATAGTAAGAAAAAAATAAAGAAAATAAAAGACCCTGTAAACTCAAGTCTCCAGCATTTTTTTAGAACATAGCACTAAATATAAAAACTTTATCTGGCTTATCTTAGTCTCCCTGTCATTGTCCTCTGTCTTCAAACTTCAGCCTATCTTAGTTTCCTCTTCTCAGAAAAGCAATAGCCTGGTGCCCTGTGTGTAAATGCAGTCACCTTTTACATTTAGATTTGTTAACTCATTGAGTTGCTGGCTGTATGTAATCAAGTCAGACCCCTTTATCTCAGCTTCACTAGCCCAGAGACTCTAATGTCATTTGTTATATCTCTCCTAAATTCAGGCTCTAAAAGCCAATGTCACATTGCAACCTAACTTGCTCATTTTCAGAAATAAAATGATTCAATCTTGTCATTAACTGTGTATTTTCTTCATTAACATCGCTTCCTCATGTCCTCTCGAAAACTGTTTATATATTTTTACATAAGTAAGTAAGTGTTAGTCCCTCAGTCATGCCTGACTCTTTGCAACCCCATGGACTGCAGCCCACCAGGCCCCTCTATCCATGAGACTTTCCAGGCAGGGATACTGGAGTGGGTTGTCATTTCCTTCTCCATGGGATCTTCCCAATCCAGGGATCGAACTCAGGCCTCCTGCACTGAAGGCAGATTTTTTACTGACTGAACTACAAGGGAAGCCCATTTTTTTTTTTTTTTTTAACACTCTAAATACATAAGTTATGCAAACATCCACTCACTTTATCCTATCATTTTTACTTATTTTCCCAAAGAGTGAGGAAGAAATATGGATTTCCTTTTAGAAATGGATTTTTTTTCTTCTCCTTTGGTGTTTATTTTATCAATATAATAGTTATCATTTAATGACTTCAATATGATTGCAGGAAAACTTTGACTCCAAATTCATGACTATATATTAATGTTGCTTCCAATATCAGTACATATTTTAAAATACAATGCAATACACAAGATTTTAAAAGTCCAGAGTGCTTGCTTGGCAGCTGAAAATAATTATCAAAGGAAGTGAAGCAATATCAACTAGTATAAATGTAACATAAAGATATATACATTTCAAATATGAAATTCCCATATGCAATCACTTTTAAATAAATTTGTGTTTCTTTTATTTAAGCTAATAATTATCAACAGATACAATCTCATTACAGGGAACTCTTGCATTTCTTTGCTTTGTCTATGGAGCAGATTATTTAACACTGTCATTTCTTCAGCTCATAAACTAATATCCTTTTTTGCTGGGGCAAATTTCCAAATTCATTCTTCTTTCATTTTCATTTAGAGAACCTGAAGAAATAAATTAAAATCCTTCTTACTACTAAACAATTACTTACACTTCAGTGTAAGGATTTGTGTGTAAATTTGTGTGTAAACACACAAATTTGTCATTATCTCTTTTTATGAAGATTAAACTAGTTTGAACTAGTTTTATCCATATACAAAGGCTAGAATTTTAAATAGCAATATATATCAAACTCTTAAAATATTTCATACTGCAGATTCTCCCAGGATATTCCTGATGTCTTAAGATGAATTTTCTTAGAAAACTTTGGTTTTATGTAGAATTTATACAAGATAGAATTTTATATCATTCAACAATGCATCTTACAGATTTGGTACATGTCAGAGTATAATCTGCATAAAGCTTTTGAGGTTTGTTTGGATTTGGTATGATATTTTTATAGAGACCATATTATATTAAAATGTTGCATTTAATTTATTACTTAGCTCAAATCCAACAGAGTAATACTACAGTAGATTTGGGTAGACAATGTAGATCATCTACTAATATTTCCAAAGCAAGTGAGATACTATTATAGTGAATGTTGTGACATGACATGATATTATATGACATTATAATACTCCTGAAGAAATATCCTCTACATGGGAAATTCAAATTATAAGTATAACTATCTCAAAGAGTAAGAAATTACTTTTTAAAAGTTATAATTATTTTGGTGTGATTTTATCTGTTTAACTGATAACATTTCCTCGTTATATTCAAACATTGGTTCTTTAATCTCTATAAGTAATTTTTAGCTATCTGAATATATCATTCACTCATATACCTTGTCATTCTGTACATTTTCCTCTGTTTCTGAGATTCCCGCTCACCCCTACTTTTCATGATGAAATCCTGTTACTGTCTTCAAATTTCAGAGGATATGCATTCTTCTCACCAGGATTCCTCCATTTCCACTCGATGCTGTGTGTGCTTAGTCTCTCAGTCATTTCTGACTCTGTGTGACCCCATATATTGTAGCCTGCCAGGTTCCTCTGTCCATGGAATTCTCCAGACAAGAATACTGGCGTGGGTTGCCATTTTCTTCTCCAGGGAATCTTCCCCACCCAGGACTTGAACCTGTGTCTCCTGAATTTCATGCAGATTCTTTACCATCTGGACTACAAGTGAAACCTTATCTATTCCACGTGAGGAGGAACTAATTCCAACGTCTACAGTGCCCCCATGGTCATTTTCTCCAGAGTTCCCACAGTTTCTTTCTTGTAATTTACTCTTCCTTGTTCAGAATTAACCATAAAACAATAGTAACTTGTCACTATTTAAATGATCAAAACCTAAACTGATACTCTACACTTTGCAAAAATATTTGTTTCCTGATGGATTAGATTGCTTGAAGTGCCAGGGATGTTATCAAATGGTCTCATTTTATACATCTCATATTTATTTCAAGGTTAACCAAAAACATTAGGAGAAGAGAGAACCATTCTACATTTCCTCCGCTAGTTAGGCTTTATAAATATCAAGGGATATATTTCAAGAAACACAGCAGCTTTAGGAACCTGTAGTGGACTATCATAACTGCAGAAGCAGACATGTTTGCTTCCTTTTCAGAACCCCCATAATGATTAATCTACTCACCTCTATTGATTTTCCACCTCTTTTATTGCTTCCCAACTCTCTGTCATAGTCAACAAATGGAATATGATCAGTTTAGTTAATCATTTTTTATCTATTTTCTCCATCAGGCAGATTTCTTATCTCAAGCAACTAGATAAACTATAACTCTTAGTTTTCAGGATATACACAGTGGCCTCTGAAAGGACAAAGGCCATCCAAAAGACATTATAGATATCCTGGAATGTGGAGTCAAGTGGGCCTTAGGAAGTATCACTAAGAACAAGCTAGTGGAGGTGATGGAATTATACTTGAGCTATTTCAAATCCTACAAGATGATGTTGTGAAAGTTCTGCACTCAATATGCCAGCAAATTTAGAAAACTCAGCAGTAGCCACAGGACGGGAACAGGTCAGTTTTCATTCCAATTCCAAAGAAAGGCAATGCCAAAGAATGTTCAAACTGTAACACAATTTCACTCATCTCAGATGCTAGCAAAGTAATGCTCAAAATCCTCCAAGTCAGGCTTCAATAGTACATGAACCATGAACTTCCAGATGTTCAAGCTGGATTTAGAAAAGTCAGAGGATCTAGAGATCAAATTGTCAACATCTGTTGCATCATTGAAAAAGCAAGAGAGTTCCAGAAAAACATCTACTTCTTCTTTATTGACTATTCCAAAGCCTTTGACTGTGTGGATCACAACAAACTGTGGAAAATTCTAAAAGAGATGAGAATACCAGACCACCTGACATGCCTCTTCAGAAACCTGTATACAGGTCAAAAAGTAAGAGGTAGAACCTAACGTGGAACAAAAGACTGGTTCCAAATAGGAAAAGGAGTATATCAAGGCTGTATATTGTCACCCTGCTTATTTAACGTATATGCAGAGAACATCATTAAAAATACTGGGCTAGAAGAAGCACAGGCTGGAATAAAGATTACTGAGAGAAATATCAATAACCTTAGATATGCAGATGACACGACCCTTAGGGCAGAAAGTGAAGAAGAACTAAAGAGTTTCTTGGTGAAAGTGAAAGAGGAGAGTAAAAAGGTTGGCTTAAAATGCAACATTCAGAAAACTAAGATCATGGCATCTGGTCCCATGACTTCATGCAAATAGTTGGGGAAACAATGGAAACAGCGAAAGGCTTTATTAACTTGGGCTCCAAAATCACTGCAGATGGTGACTGTAGCCATGAAATTAAAAGACATTTGACCTTGGAAGAAAAGTTATGACCAAATTAGACAGCATGTTAAAAAGCAGAGCCATTACTTCGCCAATAAAGGTCCATCTAGTAAAAGCTATGGTTTCACCAGTAGTCATGTATGGATGTGAGAGTTGGACTACAAAGAAAGTTGAGGGCTAAAGAATTGATGCTTTTGAACTGTGTTTTTGGAGAAGACTCTTAAGAGTCCCTTGGACAGTAAGGAGATCCAAACAGTCCATCTTAAAAGAAATCAGCCCTGAATATTCATTGGAAGGACTGATGCTGAACCTGAAGCTCCAAAACTTTGGCCACCTGATATGAAAAACTGAATCATTGGAAAAGACCCTGATGCTGGGTAAGAAAGAAGGCAGGAGGAGAAGGGGACGACAGAGGATAAGATGGTTAGATTGCATCACCGACTCAATGGACATGTTCAGTTCAGTTCAGTTAAGTCGCTCAGTCGTGTCCAACCCTTTGGGACCCCATGAACCACAGCACGCCAGGCCTCCCTGTCCATCACCAACTCCCAGAGTCCACCCAAACCCATGTCCATTGAGACAGGTGGCCAAAGTATTGGTGTTTCACCTTGAACATCAGTCCCTCCAATGAACACCCAGCTCTGATCTCCTTTAGGATGGACTGGTTGGATCTCCTTGCAGTCCAAGGGACTTTCAAGAGTCTTCTCCAACACCACAGTTCAAAAGCATCAATTACTCGGTGCTCAGCTTTCTTTACAGTCCAACTCTTACACCCATTCATGACTACTGGAAAAATCATAGCTCTGATTAGATGAACTTTGTTGACAAAGTAATGTCTCTGCTTTTTTACATGCTGTCTAGGTTCGTCATAAATTTCCTTCCAAGGAGCAAGCGTCTTTTAATTTCATGGCTGCAATCACCATCTGCAGTGATTTTGGAGCCCAGAAAAATAAAGTCTGACACTGTTTTCACTGTTTCCCCATCTATTTGCCATAAAGTGATGGGACCAGATGTCATGGTCTTAGTTTTCTGAATGTTGAGCTTTAAGCCAACTTTTTCACTGTCCTCTTTCACATTCATCAAGAGGCTCTTTAGTTCTTCTTCACTTTCTGCCATAAGGGTGGTGTCATCTGCATATCTGAGGTTATTGATATTTCTCCCGGTAATCTTGTTTTCAGCTTGTGCTTCCTCTGGTGCAGTGTTTATCATGATGTATTCTGCATATAAGTTAAATAAGTAGGGTGACAATATACAGCCTTGACGTACTCCTTTTCCTATTTGGAAGCAGTCTGTTGTTCTATGTCCAGTTCTAAATGTTGCTTCCTGATCTGTGCACAGCTTTCTCAAGAGGCAGGTCAGGTGGTCTGGTATTCCCATCTCTTTCAGAATTTTCCACAGTTTATTGTGATCCACACAGTCAAAGGCTTTGGCATAGTCCATAAAGCAGAAGTACGTGTTTTTCTGAAACTCTCTTGCTTTTTCAATGATCCAGCGGATGTTGGAAATTTGATCTCTGATTCCTCTGCCTTTTCTGAAACTAGCTGGAACATCTGAAAGTTCACAGTTCACATATTGCTGAAGCCCGGCTTGGAGAATGTTGAGCATTACTTTACTACCGTGTGAGATGAGGGCAATTGTGCAGTATTTGAGCATTCTTTGGGATTGCCTTTCTTTGGGATTGGAATGAAAACTGACCTTTTCCAGTCCTGTGGCTACTGCTGAGTTTTACAAATTTGCTGGCATGATGAGTGTAGCACTTTCACAGCATCATCTTTTAGAATTTGAAATAGCTCAACTGGAATTCCATCGCTGAAGCCTGGCTTGGAGAATTTTGAGCATTACTTTACTAGCGTGTGAGATGAGTGCAAATGACCAACCTAGATAGCGTATTCAAAGCAGAGACATTACTTTGCCAACAAAAGTCTGTCTAGTCAGGCTATGGTTTTTCTAGTGGTCATGTATGGATGTGAGAGTTGGACTGTGAAGAAATCTCAGTGCCGAAGAATTGATGCTTTTGAACTGTGGTGTTGGAGAAGACTCTTGAGAGTGGACTGCAAGGAGATCCAACTAGTCCATTTTAAAGGAGATCAGTCCTGGGTGTTCATTGGAAGGACTGATGCAAAAGCTGAAACTCCAATACTTTGGCTACCTCTGGCAAAGAGTTGACTCATTGGGAAAGACCTTGATTCTGGAAGGAATTGGGGGCAGGAGGAGAAGGGGATGACAGAGGATGAGATAACTGGATGGCATCACCAACTCGATGGACATGAGTTTGAACAAACTCTGGGAGGTGGTAATGGACAGGGAGGCCTGGCATGTTGTGATTCATGAGGTCACAAAGAGTCGGACATGACTGAGTGACTGAACTGAACTGCACTGATATACATCCTCTATGATGTTACTTTCTGGAAACATGTGATCCTAAATTTAGTTCGATGGTAAAGACAGAGAGTTCATGCTGATAATTCTTCATTCAGTTATTGTGGGATCATCATAATTATTATTGTCATCAAAGTAAAATTTCCTCCCTCTCATTGGCATAGTCTCTGGGATAACAACTGCTTGTCCAACTGATAGTGTGTAGTTACCCTGGTTCTTAAATGGCAAAGAGAAAAAAATTACACATAATAACTGAACATAGAAAATAGAATTTAGAAAATGGATGAGAAGAAAATTTAGAAAAGTTAGTTTTCTGATGATTTTTAATACCTATATTTTATGCTAAAGAGTAAATGTTTCAGGTCAACACCGTTTATTTTATATGTAAAATTCCAGAACTTGTTCAATTAACTTTGCAGGTTTTTTTTTTTAAATTATTGTTTGTTTGACTTAACTGACAGATTGTGTCCTTTTTTTTTTTTTTTTTTTTTTTTTTTCCGTCACTTAAATACATCCGTAAAGTGATTCCAAATTGCAGAGTGTTTGCCTTGTTGAATTTTTGCTCACTTTTATAAAATGACACAATAGTGACAGTTTGGCTATAATTACTCTGTTGAATAAATCTTAGAATATGTGTATTCAATGCTAACTCATCTTTAAAAAATAGTAAGTGGTTAAATTCCAACCAGTCCTTTTATTAATATTCCTATCAGTTACAATATTCCTCAGTTCAGTTCAGTTCAGTTGCTCAGTCATGTCCGACTCCTTGCGACCCCATTAATTGCAGCACGCCAGGTCTCCCTGCCCACCACCAACTCCTGGAGTTCACTCAAACTCATGTCCTTCGAGTCAATGGTGCCATCCAGCCATCTCATCCTCCGTCAGCCCCTTTTCCTCCTGCCCCCAATCCCTGCCAGCATCAGAGTCTTTTCCAATGAGTCATCAAAAGCATCAGTTCTTCAGCGCTCAGCTTTCTTCACAGTCCAACTCTCACATCCATACATGACCACTGGGAAAACCATAGCATTGACTAGACAGACCTTTGTTGGCAAAGTAATGTCTCTGCTTTTGAATATGCTATCTAGGTGGTCATAACTTTCCTTCCAAGGACTAAGCGTCTTTTAATTTCATGGCTGCAGTCACCATCTGCAGTGATTTTGGAGCCCCCCAAAATAAAGTCTGACACTGTGTCCACTGTTTCCCCATCTATTTGCCATGAAGTGATGGGGCCAAATACCATGATCTTAGTTTTCTGAATGTTGAACTTTAAGCCAACTTTTTCACTCTCCTCTTTCACTGTCATAAAAAGACTTTTAGTTCCTCTTCACTTTCTGCCATAAGGGTGGTGTCATACGCATATCTGAAGTTATTGATATTTCACCCGGGATCTTGATTCCAGCTTGTGCTTCTTCCAGCCTAGAGTTTCTCATGAAATATTCTGCATATAAGTTAAATAAGCAGGGTGACAATATACAGCCTTGACGTACTCCTTTTTCTATTTGGGACCAGTTTGTTGTTCCAAGTCCAGTTCTAACTGTTGCTTCCTGACCTGCATATAGGTTTCTCAAGAGGCAGGTCATGTGGTCTGGTATTCCCATCTCTTTCAGAATTTTCCACAGTTTATTGTGATCCATATTCCTATTATAACTAAATAACATATAAATTTATTTCCACACAATTTATGAAAGTATATATATAGATAGATAGATAGATAGATAGATTAATGTAGCATTGTTTCTTTACAATATGCAATGATCTGAATATGAAAATCATTTACAAAGTAATGAAAAATATCTAACTATTGAAATTTATTGAATACTTCTCAGCATTTACAATTACTATCTAATAGCCTTAAGTTTATGACAGAAAATACTTGAGGACCAGAAAATAGAATCATAAGTAGGAGTTGGTATTGTAGTTAAATCTTTAAAAGAGTATTCATTAAATCAAAACTTTCTGGTATGGTATTTTATTCTGTAGTATAAATGTGGGTAAAGTACACAGATACACACACAATGAAAAAAATTCTTCTCATTTTAATACCTAAGAACTTTGCTTTGTCAGGTTTCAATCATCTTGTATTATTTTTCTTTTTTTCTTTTTTTTAATTTATTTTAATTGTATGTTAATTACTTTATGTATTATTTTTAATGAAAATAGACACTTCAAAAATGTTCATGAAAAACTCCCTTGAATTTAAAATGTTTAGTGGGAGGAATGAAATACGTGCTGTAATGCCAAAAAATAACTGGGAATAAAAGCAGAAAATAAGACATTTGTTTCTGTAAAAAATAAATAAATAAAAATAAAATACTTTATTTTTGATAATACTCATATCAACATAATAATTATAGTTTTAAAGACAGAGATTCTTGGTCTAAGGATAAAGTTGTTTCAATTTTTTACTAAATGAATTTCTCCATTTGAAATGGGCAATCATCATTTTGTATAGATGTGTAAGTTAAGCACTTAGGCACTTTCTTCAAATTCTCTCAAACCACCGATCAACATCATGTAGTTTTGTAGTTATGTAGTTATAACTTGTATTTATACAAGTTATGTTGTAGCTTGCAAAATTATGGTAATAAGAATTTTATTAAAAAGGTTAGCCACCTTTGTGGAATAATGTTTTCTCTAAATGTACAGATAAAAATGCAATACATGCTGATATGATCTCCTGAAGGGGAAAGAAATTTTATTCTGAACTCTCGAAGACACTTAAATCTGCTCACTTTCAAAAAGAGAGCAGAAAGCAGGAATAGAAGGAACATACCTCAACATAATAAAAGCTATATATGACAAACCCACAGCAAACACTATCCTCAATGGTGAAAAATTGAAAGCATTTCCTCTAAAGTCAGGAACAAGACAAGGGTGCCCACTTTCACCATTACTATTCAACATAGTTTTGGAAGTTTTGGCCACAGCAATCAGAGCAGAAAAAGAAATAAAAGGAATCCAAATTGGAAAAGAAGAAGTAAAACTCTCACTATTTGCAGATGACATGATCCTCTACATAGAAAACCCTAGAGACTCCACCAGAAAATTACTAGAACTAATCAATGATTATAGTAAAGTTGCAGGATATAAAATCAACACACAGAAATCCCTTTCATTCCTATACACTAATAATGAGAAAACAGAAAGAGAAATTAAGGAAACAATTCCACTCACCATTGCAACGGAAAGAATAAAATACTTAGGAATATATCTACCTAAAGAAACTAAAGACCTATATATAGAAAACTATAAAACACTGGTGAAAGAAATCAAAGAGGACACTAATAGATGGAGAAATATACCATGTTCGTGGATTGGAAGAATCAATATAGTGAAAATGAGTATACTACCCAAAGCAATTTATAGATTCAATGCAATCCCTATCAAGCTACCAAAGGTATTCTTCACAGAGCTAGAACAAATAATTTCACAATTTGTATGGAAATACAAAAAACCTCGAATAGCCAAAGCTATCTTGAGACAGAAGAATGGAACTGGAGGAACCAACCTACCTGACTTCAGGCTCTATTACAAAGCCACAGTTATCAAGACAGTATGGTACTGGCACAAAGACAGAAATATTGATCAATGGAACAAAATAGAAAGCCCAGAGATAAATCCACACACATATGGACACCTTATCTTTGACAAAGGAGGCAAGAATATACAATGGATTAAAGACAATCTCTTTAACAAGTGGTGCTGGGAAAACTGGTCAACCACTTGTAAAAGAATGAAACTAGAACACTTTCTAACAACATACACAAAAATAAACTCAAAATGGATTAAAGATCTAAACGTAAGACTAGAAACTATAAAACTCCTAGAGGAGAACATAGGCAAAACACTCTCTGACATACATCACAGCAGGATCCTCTCTGACCCACCTCCCAGAATATTGGAAATAAAAGCAAAAATAAACAAATGGGACCTAGTTAAACTTAAAAGCTTCTGCACATCAAAGGAAACTATTAGCAAGGTGAAAAGGCAGCCTTCAGAATGGGAGAAAATAATAGCAAATGAAGCAACTGACAAACAACTAATCTCAAAAATATACAAGCAACTCCTACAGCTCAATTCCAGAAAAATAAGTGACCCAATCAAAAAATGGGCCAAAGAACTATCTAGACATTTCTCCAAAGAAGACATACAGATGGCTAACAAACACATGAAAAGATGCTCAACATCACTCACTATCAGAGAAATGCAAATCAAAACCACTATGAGGTACCATTTCATGCCAGTCAGAATGGCTGCGATCCAAAAGTCTACAAGCAATAAATGCTGGAGAGGGTATGGAGAAAAGGGAACCCTCTTACACTGTTGGTGGGAATGCAAACTAGTACAGCCACTATGGAGAAGAGTGTGGAGATTCCTTATAAAACTGGAAATAGAACTGCCTTATGATCCAGCAATCCCACTGCTGGGCATACACACTGAGGAAACCAGAAGGGAAAGAGACACGTGTACCCCAATGTTCATCGCAGTACTGTTTATAATAGCCAGGACATGGAAGCAACCTAGATGTCCATCAGCAGATGAATGGATAAGAAAGCAGTGGTACATATACACAATGTAGTATTACTCAGCCATTAAAAAGAATACATTTGAATCAGTTCTAATGAGGTGGATGAAACTGGAACCTATTATACAGAGTGAAGTAAGCCAGAAGGAAAAACACCAATACAGTATACTTACACATATATATGGAATTTAGAAAGATGGTAACAATAACCCTGTGTACGAGACAGCAAAAGAGACACTGATGTATAGATCAGTCTTGTGGACTCTGTGGGAGAGGGAGAGGGTGGGGAGATTTGGGAGAATGGCATTGAAACATGTGTAATATCATGTATGAGATGAGTCGCCAGTCCAGATTCGATACACAATGCTGGATGCTTGGGGCTGATGCACTGGGACGGCCCAGAGGGAGGGTATGGGGAGGGAGGAGGGAGGAGGGTTCAGGATGGGGAGCACGGGTATACCTGTGGTGGATTCATTTCGATGTTGGGCAAAACTAATACAATATTGTAAAGTTTAAAAATAAAATAAAATTAAAAAAAAAAAGAGAGCAGAATTTTCAGTTTTAAAGTCTATTTGGAACTGTGTACAAACAGATGTCTTGAATTATGATTGCACTTTCTCTCTTGGACCCAGGTCTAAACCCACAAAAGCTGACCATTAATTCAGTTTGTCCATCAGACTTGTCACTGTCACCCCAAATACACCCAATCCTTAATAACTGTCAGTGAAATCATTCACCAAAATTCTTATCTTTCTTTTTTAATTGTTCAGCGTATATTATATGTTAGTCACTCAGTCATGGACTGTAGCCCATCAGGCTCCTCTGTCCATGGAATTCTCTAGGCAAGAATACTGGAGTGGGTTGTCATTCCCTTCTCCAGGGGATTTTCCCAACCCAGGGATTAAACCCAGGTCTCCTGCATTGCAGGCAGAGTCTTTACCACTTTGCCACATGGGAAGCCCCAACATATGCTATGAGTTTCCTAATCAGTTTATTTGTGTATATTTTACATTTCCTTTGACTTAAAAAAGAATGCTCTTAATATGTCTGTTTCTAAGTCTTTTTTTCATTATCCTTAGAGAACATCCTTGAAGAAGATATTGGATAATTATTTACTATTAGAAAAAGTGGTGGATAATCTAGCTTTGGGGTTTTATTTTGGGGTTGATGTATAAAATGCAATTTTATATTTATATATATATATATAATTTGTATATATATAATTTTGCATACACAGATTTTATTGAAATAATACCTTAAGCAACTCTACCAAATATTTGTTGTTCTTTCTGGCATCTTTTTCTGCTGCTTTTGTAGTTTCTGCTGTAGTTGAATTAAATAATTCCAGTATTTTCTTGCCCTGTTATTTATCCTGATACAAATTTAATTGTTGCATATTTAAAATTAAATATCATTACTTTTTTAATATTTCATTGCAACATTTCTCTTTTGTTTATAAGGCTACAGATAAAAATGTAATAGTTGTATTTTAAAATACAATTGAACCTAATTGTAAAATTGATGTTATTATGTTATTTTTAAATTTGTTGTAAGAGTTATCATCTTTTACTAAATAAAAACTGTATTTTACATCATTATCTTAAGAATAGTTGCTCAATGATCTGTACTGTGGGGTTGGTCACAAATCAACACTAATACTTACTATTAAGAATTTAAATCAATATTAATACTTATTAAGAATTTATTAGCATACATAAAGGTGAAAACTAAATTACTTGAATCTGTGAATAAGAACACATATCTTTTCATATAAAAAACTGAAAATTTGTTTACTTACTTGTGCTGCTCAAATATAAAAATGTAATAGGACTATTCAATTATTTAGATAAAGATAATTTATTTCAGTATGGGAGGTGTAAGTTTATGTTACTTTTTAATATAGTCACCTTGTATTGCAGTTTAAAAAGTAAAATATATATGTATATGAAAGGCGAATGGGTACAGAATGTGTATGTCATATTTAGGGGCCAGAAACAGGCAAGCAGCTTCAATTAATATCTCAGACAGTCTCTTTGGTGGTCAGCCGTGGTCATACTTAAAAATGTATCATTTCCAGTAACCGATTTTAGAAGGGCCATTTGAAGCAACCTGAGGTCCCAGAACTTCTGACTTGTGAATTAAGAAAAGAAGAGCTCGTGTAGCCTTGTACTCCCTTCCAACTGAGCTATGTTATGGAGAAGGAGGCAGAATCAATTGTATTGTTGCAGAGCAATAAGACGTTAGTAGTTCTAAATGACAATGACAGTTGACCTGATTAGTAATCTTGATGACTTTGAAATTCCCCAGCAGTAAGAACAAGTTTATTTTTCTGTCTTCCTCTTTTTTAAACATTTCCCTTTATGGATTAGATTGACTTTGACAACTGAAATATTGCAAGCTTATAAACATAAGCACTCTATATAGTAAACTGTCTTCTGTGTGCCTACCTCTATACAAGGGGAGGAGAGAAAAATGTATCTGAAATTTGCTATCCTCCTTCATCCCTTGAAACCACATTCTTTGCTTGACATGGTAAGAAGTCTAAGTCAGAAATGACAGCGAAGTCCAATAAATCACAGGGAGAATGAAGAGTTGGGATAGACTTGTTTACTATTAGTTCTGGCAGTGATACCATTGCCTTTCAGTTTTAACATCTATACAAAGAAGAAAATCAGAAAATTATGAAAAATGATGGTGAGAATATCATAACTAAAAATTTGCCTTATGTGTGCCACTAGAAACAAGACGTATCATTCAGTGACTGTTATAATGCAAATTGCTTTATTAACAAATAATCAAATTTCCTATGAAAAATAAAAGACAGTTGTTGTCATAAATCTGACCTTCCAATCTTTATAAGAAAATGGCTAAACATCAGTGAGTGCGTTTGAATAAAAGTAAAAGCAAAGATATTTGGAAATTTAACTATTATGTTAAACCTTATCCCAGGCACAAGAAAAAATTGCAATTGACATTTTCAATACTGAATTTTAGCTGACTATCCTCCATTTGTTTGTTCCCCATTCACGTTGCAAGTTGGCATCAGAGATTAAGAATTGGAAACCACATCCATAGGTGATTATCAATACATGTAGCATGTATTTTTAGGAAATTATTTGTGTTCTTTTAGTGTTCTTGCATGTAGAATCCCAGGGAAGGGGGAGCCTGGTGGGCTGCTGTCTATGGGGTCGCACAGAGTTGGACACGACTGAGGCGACTTAGCAGCAGCAGCAGCAGCAGTCATAATTAAGTAATAAAACTAAAAAGAAATAATAATCAAAATGATTATAACAACATCAGTTCAGTTCAGTTCAGTCGTTCAGTCGTGAACGACTCTTTGCGACTCCATGAACCGCAGCATGTCGGGCCGCCCTGTCCGTCACCAACTCCCAGAGTCTACCCAAACCCATGTCCATTGAGTCCGTGATGCCATCCAACCATCTCATCCTCTGTCGTCCCCTTCTCTTCCCACCCTCAATCGTTCCCAGCATCAGGGTTTTTTCAAATGAGTCAGCTCTTCGCACTAGGTGGCCAAAGTATTGGAGTTTCAGCTTCAAAATCAGTCCTACCAATGAATACCCAGGACTGATCTCCTTCAGAATGGACTGGTTGGATTTCCTTGCAGTCCAAGGGACTCTCAAGAGTCTTCTCCAACACCACAGTTCAAAAGCATCAATTCTTCTGCGCTCAGCTTTCTTTACAGCCCAACTCTCACATCCAAACACAATGACTGGGAAAAACACAGCCTTGACTAGCCAGACCTTTGTTGGCAAAGTAATGTCTCTGCTTTTGAATATGCTGTCCAGGTTGGTCATAACCTTCCTTCCAAGGAGTAAGCGTCTTTTAATTTCATGGCTGCAATCACCATCTTCAGTGATTTTGGAGCCCAGAAAAATAAAGTCAGCCACTGTTTCCACTGTTTCCCCATCCATTTGCCATGAAGTGATGGGAGCGGATGCCATGATCTTCTTTTTCTGAATGTTGAGCTTTAAGCCAACTTTTTCACTCTCCTCTTTCACTTTCATCAAGAGGCTCTTTATTTCTTCTTCACTTTCTGCCATAAGGGTGTGTCATCTGCATACCTGAGGTTATTGATATTTCTCCTGGCAATCTTGATTCCAGCTTGTGCTTCCTCCAGCCCGGCATTTCTCATGATGTACTCTACACATAAGTTAAATAAGCAGGGTGACAATATACAGCCTTAATGTACTCCTTTTCCTATTTGGAACCAGTCTGTTGTTCCATGTACAGTTCTAAATGTTGCTTCCCGACCTGTGTACAGCTTTCTCAAGAGGTAGGTCAGATGTTCTGGTATTCCCATCTCTTTCAGAATTTTCCAGTTTATTGTGATCCACACAGTCAAAGGCTTTGGCGTAGTCAATAAAGCAGAAGTACATGATTTTCTGGAACTCTCTTGCTTTTTTGATGATCCAGTGGATGTTGGCAATTTGATCTCTGGTTCCTCTGCCTTTTCTGAAACCAGCTTGAACATCTGGAAGTTCACGGTTCACGTATTGCTGAAGCCTGGCTTGGAGAATTTTAAGCATTACTCTACTAGCATATGAGATGAGTGCAATTGTGCCATAGTTTGAGCATTCCTTGGCATTGTCTTTCTTTGGGGTTGGAATGAAAACTGACCTTTTCCAGTCCTGTGGCCACTGCTGAGTTTTCCAAACTTGCTAGCGTATTGAGTGCAGCACTTTCACAGCATCATCTTTTAGGATTTGAAATAGCTCAACTGGAATTCCGTCACCTCCTCTAGCTTTGTTCGTAGTGTTGCTTCCTAAGGCCCACTTGACTTCACATTCCAGGATGTCTGGCTCTAGGTGAGTGATCACACCATCGTGATTTTCTGGGTCATGAAGATGTTTTTTGTACATTTCTTCTGTGTATTCTTGCCACCTCTTCTTAATATCTTCTGCCTCTGTTAGGTCCCTACCATTTTTGTCCTTTATTGAGCCCATCTTTGCATGAAATTCCCTTGGTATCTCTAATTTTCTTGAAGAGATCTCTAGTCTTTACCATTCTATTGTTTTCCTCTATTTCTTTGCATTGATCACTGAGGAAGTCTTTCTTATCTCTTCTTGCTATTCTTTGGAACTGTGCATTAGCAACATACATCAAAATGTTTTAAGGAATTTAGATAAACATATTTTTTACCCTGTGTGTCAAATCTTGGCTAAAGGCAAGCTATATGAGAATGGACATCTCTGGAAGTCATTTAAAAAATCCAAAAAGAAGCATATATGCATGCCAAAAATTAAATTGATGTTTAATATATGCCTATACCAGGTCAAGATTTTTTCTGACTCACTATAACATTTCATTTTTAATACTGTGCTGATTTCTGAAGGAAGCTATGCTTTGAAAGCACAAATTCTATAAATTTGTGTTAACTTAAAATTATAAAATATAAGGTACACTTTTTGAGCTTTAAATGCTGTTGCTGTATTATTTATTGCAGAAACTTTTGTTGTAGGAATTGCATAGCATAATCCACACTGCTTCTTGCTGGCCTTTTGAAATAAATTACAGGTAAGATTAATAAACTGTTATAACTGCATACTATTGAATGCTTAATTGTACCCAACTACCAGATATATGTATTTTAATGGTTTGTATTTTGAATGACTCTTAGCTTATCTAAAATTAAATATAACTAAATATATATTATTAAAACTGCTCATTGGTGTCCAAAATGCTAAAGAGTCTACTTGCAATGTGGGAGACCTGGGTTTGATCTCTGGGTAGGGAAGATCCCTTGGAGAAGGGAATGGCAACCCACTCCAGTATTCTTCCCTGGAAAATTCTAAGGACAGAGGAATCTGGTGAGCTACAGTCCATGGGATCACAAAGAGTCAGACACAACTGAGTGACTAACACACACACACATATATTATAATGTTTCAAGCACTGTGCCAGAAAAAAAAAAAAAAACCTAATATTAACACATTAATAACTTTAAAAACATTTTTAAAGATAAGAGTTAGTAATATTTTCCTTTTTTTTTTTCATTCATTTATCAAAAGTTTACCAAACAGTAACTAAACACTACTATAACAGAAGTAGCCTGGGTTTAAAGATTGATAATTATGGCAAGCTGACTGCAGTGCAAAGGATTCATGAGGAATCAAGCAAAAAGCCTGGACATTATTCATCTATAAATTTCTCATTCCTGATGGAATCCTGTTGAGATAGTATTCAATATCTCATGTAGAGTGAGATACCCATAGTTCAGAGCTGCCAAGAAACTATGGGTTTTCTTCATTTTACACTAGGTGTTAGCAAATCTGGCCCACCACCTGTTTTCGTAAATAAAATTTCATTGGAATACAGCCATGCTTATTCACCTACATGTTTTCTATGGCTGCTTTCACTTTACAACACAACTCAGTAGTTGTGACAGAGACTGCATGTCCATTGAACCTAAATTATTTATTACCTGATCCTTTAAATGAAAAATTTGCTGACACCTGTTTTATGTCTGAAACTAAGGAAGGGACTATGTTAGTGTGTAATGGTCTACATGAAACCATCTAAGGCCAATACTTGCTGTGTTATAGCTGCATTATACTATTTCCATTTCATTCTCTGTCATCAGGCCCATAGCCCACTAAAACCCATTCCTTTGGATGGGGACATGGGTATTCATGTTTCATTCCATATAAAAAAATTATATATAAGTATATCACTTTTTAAATATAACAATAGCATATCCAAAGAAACTACAAGCTAAAAGCAGATAATGTTAATCATTATGGCAACCGCAGTTGGAAAAACCAGAAAACCTAATTTATTTTTATAGCTCCTGATGCAATTGGTGGGCTTATCTGCCCATTAATTA